>NC_133326.1:91638787-91828787 GCF_042186555.1 Aquarana catesbeiana | reverse complement strand
GATGAAGTTGCTAACGCCATAAAAGACCTAAAACTTAACAAAAGACCAGGCCCAGACGGCTACTCGGCTTTATACTATAAAACATTCTCAGAAATACTCTCTCCCATTCTCACTGAAACTTTTAACAAACTTCTAGATGGACATTCTTTTCGGCAAGAAACACTAATGGCAATTGTTTGTATGATCCCAAAACCCCTTTCTGATGATACTTCCTGTGTGAATTATCGGCCTATCTCTCTGTTAAACCTCGATATTAAATTATTAGCAAAAATAATAGCAAAACGCCTCAATAGCATTATAGGAAAATGAATACATAGAGATCAAGTAGGCTTCATGCCAAATAGACAGGCAGGCGATAATATACGCAGGGCAGTGTTATTGGCACATATTGCTAAAAAACGGAAAATCCCTTTATGTTTTCTATCTCTCGATATTAAGAGGGCATTTGACACAGTATCCTGGCAATATATGCAATATTCATTACAAAAATGGGGTTTTGGACCCCACTTTTTAACATGGATCAAAGCATTATATTATAAACCCAAAGCCTATATAAAATATGCTGGATACAAATCTGAAGCCTTTAATATCGAAAGAGGTACCCGACAGGGTTGCCCATTATCTCCCTTATTATTTGCCCTTATACTTGAACCCATGGCCCAATACATCAGAACAAACCAAACTATAACTGGCATTGAAGTAGGAGGTATTACACACAAATTATGTATATTTGCAGACGATATATTACTTTTTCTATCATCACCACAGGTCTCTGGTCCTAACTTAATACCAGCTCTTGATGGATTTGCAGCCCTATCCGGCCTTATGATTAATCCTAAGAAATGCCTAGTGCTTAATATTTCACTCACAAACATGGAATTGATCCCGGCTAGGGCTGCACTCCCATTCACATGGGCAGAAAAATCAATCCCATATCTTGGAATTCATTTAACAGCATCTCATTCTGACTTATTCTCAACCAATTATCCTCCTGTATTAAGACAGATCACAAATCTATTAAAACAATGGTCGCAACTTCCTTTATCCTGGATAGGGAAGATTAATGCAATCAAAATGACTATTCTACCCAAATTGCTTTATCTATTCAGAGTCCTCCCTATTCCAATTCCTTCCTATTTTTTGAGAATAGTACAAAAAAGAGCAACTTCGTTTATATGGGGCTCTTGTAAACCACGTATACCTATACACACACTACATCTTCCCAAAAATAAAAGAGGCCTGGGATACCCTAATTTTACTAACTACTACAGAGCAGCACATTTGGCCAGTCTGTCCAAATACCATGCAAAACAGGAAATCCCATTATGGGTATTTATAGAGGCTTCAGAAAATGACCCTCTATTAATATCAAATTTATTATGGCTTGATCATAAAGACCGCTTTAAAATTCATAATCCCATAACTAAACACTTCTTATCTCTCTGGGATAAACTAAAAACCAAATATCAGTTACAATCTCCACACAATCCTCTCCTTTCTTTTATCAGAAATCCGGCCTTTTATCCAGCATGGATCTACCCAAATTCTTTTAAAGCTTGGACAACATCAGGCATTCAGACACTAAATGACTTCATAGCATCTAAATCATTCCTTTCATTCCCATCGCTTAGAGAAAAATATGATCTACCAAACTCTGAGATATTTAGATATCTCCAAATCAAAAATTTCTATACACCATTACTAAAGGGGGATACACCATTATCCCAATTATCCATTTTTGAATCAATCTGTACAAAAGATCCATTTGCTAAAGGTACAATTTCATCACTTTATAATCAATTATATGGAGTAGCAAATCTTAATAGACCCTCTTACGTTCAGAGGTGGGAGGAGGACCTGGGACGAACTTTAGAAGACACGGACTGGTCTAACATATGGCTCACATCTAAGTCATCTTCACCCAACATCTTAGCACTGGAGACAAATTATAAAGTCCTAACTCACTGGTACCTTGTACCCGCTAGAGTGGCAAAATATTCACCTAATACCTCAGCTCTTTGTTTTCGAGGATGCCCAGAAATAGGCACATATTTACACATATGGTGGACGTGCCCAGTAATCCAAACCTTCTGGAAGGAAGTCTTCATGATTGCATCTAAAATATTTAAAAAAATAATACAACCAGATCCATATTTAACTTTACTTAATCTAAAACCGGAATGGTTAACACTCTCTCAATTCAAACTTATGATCCAACTAATAACGGCTGCAAAACAAACAGTGGCCAAGGCATGGAAATCTCCTACATTGGTACTAGCAGAAACAATTCACAGAATGAATAATACAATGTCCCATGCTAAGATGGTAGCCATCGATCAAAATCAAATTCCAAAATTTGAAAAACTTTGGCATCCTTGGATAAAACAACAGTTCCTGTCAAACTTCAATGACTCTGTCCTGTTGCCATGGTAACAGATTAAATGACTTACAGAGACACCCATTCTAAGGCTTCAAAGAGAACTAAAAAGAATAATAAACTGACGAGCGGGACAACCTTGTGGACCATACCTCTACCTTTCAACCCTTTTTCTTCTTTCTCTTTCCTTTTCTCCACCTTACGATTAAAGCTCATTATCAGAATTTATTTGACCTATATACACTCTACTTGTAAACAATATGTATAGTAGGTATAAATCATTTAAATACCTACAAAAGTAACTAAGGAAATGCTATATATCTTTAATTTAGGTTTACGTGAACCCAATGTTTAATATTTGAAATTTCATGATATTTACAATGAGCTTACTTTATAGATCCTTGTAAACTTACTTTATGTATCTTTATAACATTGTATACTCAATAAACTTCTTTTGACAAGGAAAGATTGTCCTTAGGCCTATGTATATTTCTACTAGAGTGACTCAGAGCTTATACAGGGCTTTGTAGCCTTGCTCTCAATGGGTGAACAGGGCAGCAGGGGCCTGAAATAAAGGTGCAGTATGAGTGGGGCACTACAGAGAACCAAATGATTTCAAGAGAAGTATGGGTTAGCTACAGAGATAGCACAGCAGATGCAACTTGCATTGAGGTTCTATTATCCTGATTAAAACTGAAGACCAAGCCTGGGGATGGGCCACTGCTGTGATGTACTCAAAAGGATTTTGTTAGGTGTTAGCAAAAAGTTGTAAAGTGCTTTATTTGTGAAAAGGAGACTAGAGTTTCATCTACTGACTGGACAAATTAATGCAAAATGTAATATGCAATATGCAGAATTTTGGATAGGTATCTTTATTTCTTACTGTACTACATATACAAAATTACTATCCATTCAATGTATTTAGTCTTTGATACATAGCAGTAAATGGCAGTTTTCAGGCTGTAGAGCAATTTTAGAGACTCAACAAAATAATGTACTAACATCTCCTGTATTACATAAATTGTTCTCTAACTGTGTAAAACAATGTATATAGTTCCAGCAATCTTACCTATTAATGGCACAGAGTCTGATGTGGCAGGCATTATTTCTGCTACCAGTAACATAAATACAGTAAGTGACAACAACACAGTTATACCTAAATTTAAAAAAAAAATATATATATATATCAAGTTATTGCAAAAGCATAGTACTGAATTATGTATTTGCAGACTTTGAATAATACATTATTAAACCCATTGCTGACTACATTATGACTTAGAAACAAACCCTGTGATTCTGAGATAAGCAAATAATAACATTCACTGTCCAAATGTTAACTCAAAGAACACATATATTTCTACTTCCAAGCAGTTGGTTTCTAAAAAGTACATTATGTATTAAAACAGGTTGTTCTAATTACTCTTTAAATTGCTTTATTACATAATGCTACATCTGTTAGACAGCCATGTCTTGTATTAAAGACAGATTTTAATATAACCTCTGTTCAACAGGATACTGTAGAGATTCACAATATCCTTTTGCTAGTACTTTGAGGTCTAATTTAGGGTTATATGTTGTCCAATTCTTCCAAAAGTGAACCTGTGTCCTGACTATGCACATTAACTTATGTACATATTCTGAACAAGCATTAAAAGCACTTTAAAATAAGCCTGTACTTACCTTTTTAGCTATAGGCACTGTGGAGACGTTCATCTTCAAAATTCACAACAGAGATACTAAAATCATTGCTTCTCACCCCTTTACTTTCTGAAAGCAGCACCTTGGCAGGTTTCCAGACTTCTTATCTAATCATACAGCAGATACAGCAGAGGATTTAAAGCAGTTTAAATTTAGCTTTTGAATCTTTGTTGTGATGTTTTGGGATGACATTCTTCACAGTACATGCAGCTAGAGACATAAATATTTATCTGGCAAAGGTGAATGCATTGAATATTTTTCACACAAATAATGCTGTGGCTAATGTGTGAATGGGGCAAAACTGAAAGTTACTTGGTTCCATGTGCATGCTGCTGTTGGACAATTGGCACAAATCGGAAAATTATTTTAATGTGAATATTGGCTTATATGCAAATAGAAAATAAATGTTAGGTAAAATCTTTTTAGCAGTAAGCGCTCCATCAAATGTTGATTAGTCCATTTTGTGGACTGTTTGTTGGTTGAATGTTCTAAAGTTTTGCCCAGATTTAGATGACAAATAGGCCATTATTATTTGTCAGTTGGGCGAAGGGTTCCTGGATTAGCGCAAGTTTCAAAAACATAGTTACTAACGCATAAACTTGGTTGAATGTAGTTGAACATAGTATTATGTTAATATACAGTGTATATTATTGTTTTTTGAATGTTTTACAAATCCAATTAGATTAGTTTCTCTCCTAATTGAATGATTTTAGAGAATTTTCCCATTGCTACCAAGCTGACTAGTGTGTGTGTGTATTTATATATTTTTCCTTCTTTCTACCCGCTCCCATCCTCCATTCTCACCTAGGTGAGAATGGCGTGGACCCTTCGCCTGAAGCCTCCTGGGATATCCATGTCACATATTCCAGGAGGCTTCAGCTTTCAAAAATAGCTGGAGAAGGGTGGACCTGTGGCTAGAAGGGGCACACTTGCTGTACATCATCTGGGGGCTGACTGCATGAACAAGGAAAAGACAGTCAGCTCTGAATTACATCAGTATAGAACAGTGTTTTTCAACATTTTTCCAGTCAGGGCACCCTTGAAAATCATTTTCAGTCTCGAGCCACCCCACTCTAAGGCTTGGTTCACATTACTACATGTCAAAGAATGAGTGCAAAATCACGCACGTTCCTGACATGCAAATGCAGTGCTCTTTAGCAGAAAGCAGGGGTATCATTTATGCTCAATGGTACCTCTGCATAGTGGCAAACACTGTGCATTTTCGGTGCAGTGCAATTAAAAAAAAAGATTAGGGAACGTTTTCCCTATATATACACACACATATACAAATAGCCTTTTAAAAATCGGCAGTACTTTACATTCACTCTGACTGCCGGGTACTGCACTGTATGGGGAGGCAGAGAGCAGAGCACACACTCAGCAAGACACCTCTCCCTTGCTTTCACTTTCCATTCGCTGCTTGACTGAACTCCCAAAATGCGGATTTACAGTTTGGCTGGGGATCAGGAGTCTGATCTCATGTGACAGCCTCTCTATGAGGATGCCGCAAAACCCCTGGCTACCTCAGGTGGCACACTGGTTGAAAAAGGTTGGTATAGAACATGATGGCATTGGACCTACTATGTGGCAGGGAAGAAGCGGATTTTGGCAGGACAACCCCGGATTCACTGCCTCTTTTACTTATAGCCTCCTGTAGTGTCTGGGAGGGGGAGTAGGTGAGACACAGTGGAGGATTTGGCTCAATCAGGGAAAGTAAAGAAAGTTTATTAGTTGGTTTATAAGGCCTGTGCATCACATAGTAACTGAATATGGGACTTTTTCAGACTGACATATATCTGTTTTTAATTAGGCAACACAAGAACAAACAGGATTCACTATTTGTACCACAAAAGACAATATCAGAAAATAAAAGTTTGCACATGTTAAAACATTGGCAAGGGTAATTTGAGATTTTTGGGTGAATGTTGACATATTTGCATATGAAATATTTTATAAATAGACCCTTATATAAAAACTTATCAAAGTGCACTTTTTTGTGAACCCGATTTAACCCATCTTGTTTACAAAACCACTGCTGTTTATGTCTGACCTGCAGACCACATAAGCACTCCATATATCAAAATATTTCCTCATTTAATAGGTTTTCTTATATGCAGTTGAGCCTGTCAGTTCTATAGCGGATGAGTACATAACACTACATATCAGTTTAAGAAAATATTTCAAACCCAAAGTCATAGGACATGCTGCAATGGCAAGACCTGAATATTAAAATGTGTGACTGCTGCACCTTGCTGCATAATAGCTCTGCGTTCTGTCTAATCACCTAAATGTATTCGCATATCTAGATTGCAAACACCATTGCAGGTCTGATAAAAGTCAATTCTGTTTTCAAGTAACTATTTTTACCAAGTGAGATCTTTTCTCCTGAGTCTGCAGGTAGCAGAAACACTAGCAAGGCGAGTGCAGATATTAAAACACAGGGAATGAGGAGGTTCAGCCCATAGTAGAGGGTTCTACGTCTCATTGTAATCGTAAATGTCACATCTGGATAGGGCTCTTTACAGCAGTCATAAAAACTCTCACTCCGCTTCCCAGGGACTCCTACAGAGAAAATATATTTTATTGTCACACTCTTACTTTCTCTTCAGTCGCTAATTATTAATCAGCATATAAAGAGGTTACTGTTATGCATAATGAGTATATAACTGCTAACATACTATAAAAGTTTCCATTTACCTGATGTCACATGCCTACTGCAATGTTCTTAAAGTGGAACTAAACCCAACAATTTTACAATTTCAAAAAACAGTTACATTTAAGGCAAACTGGTAATGTTAGCTGTCATACTTGTGCTCTCAACCAAACTGTCAAACCATCCAATAGCTGGTGTCATAACTGATCAGATGTGCAGCACTAGGGCAGGTGCAGATCAAACAGAGCACAAGACGGCAGCTTCCTTGGCTGAAAAGAATAGGAAGGCTTAGTTCCACTTGAAGCAAGAATTCCATCTTACACCTACTGTAACTAGCCTTTAAGACTAGTTAGGTGTAAGCTGGAATTCTACTTAAACTGTTTGTAAAAGCAAACTGTCTAAGATGACAATTCTTTTTGCTTTGGGGAAACATCCCAGTACTTTCTGCTGCCTCACTGATATCAGGAAGTGAAGGGAAACCTCACCAGTAGGACATAAAAAATAACCTGGTTTTAACACTTTCCTACTCTATGTAACACTAAAAAATGGTTTTGGCTTTACATACATATCCTTTAGAGTAGAGATAATTTATTTTATTTTCCAAGTTCAGGATCTGTATTGAATCAAGCCACAAGGTTGCAAGGCAACGACCAGTTAAATATCACTCAGTTGCATAATAGAAGAACATAAAAAATGTCCCATCCTCTCCATATTACCAGTCTAGTGTTAAAAGGCTGTTTAACACTAACGGGCCTAGGAAATGGTGTGGGTGGGTTGAGTTTACATGCAATTTTAAAACATTAAAACATCAATGTCTCTTGGTGAAATATTTTTTATTAGGAACGGTAGTCTTGAGCAGGGGAACAGAATCCCACACGTTAGTCATTATAATAGATCTCTATGAGATTCACTCATAATGGGGCTGAGAAGCCTAGAATGATAACTTTGGTAGTTTTGGCTCTCCCAACTTAAATGCTAGATGGCATTTTTCAAATAACAAAAAACACAAATACAGTTAAAGTGGAATAAACCAACTGATTTAACAGTTTAAAAAAAATGTTTTGCCGCGTATACACGACCGGACTTTCCGTCAGAGTAGACTCTGACGGCCTTTCCGACGGAGTTCCGATGGAGTTCCGCTGAAATGGGCTTGCCTACACACAATCACACCAAAGTCCATTCGTTTAAAACGCGATGACATACGACGGGACTAGAAAAAGGAAGTTCAATAGCCAGTAGCCAATAGCTGCCCTTGCGTCATTTTTGGTCCGTCAGACTAGCATACAGACGAACGGTTTTGACGATAGGAATTGAGTCCGTCTGAAAGATTTGAAACATGTTCTATTTCTAGGTCCGTCAGAATTTTAGAAAGAAAAAGTCAGATGAAGCCCACACACGATCGGAATGTCCGACAGAATGATTCCATCGGACCTTTTCTGCCGGAAAGTCCAGTCGTGTGTACGCGGCATTACATTCTTTTTTTTATAATACATTTTTATTTTTATCAAGACATATTTCATCATACAAAATCACAACAGGGCATTGCAGCATCTACTTACAACCCATATTAATGTATGCCATTGTTTAAGCAACATTTAAATACATCTTATTTATTCTTCTAAACTATCATTTTAAAAGGACAAAAAAACAAACAAACCAGCAGACAAAAAAAATAAAAAATGGGAGAGGATGGTTGGTACTGCGTACCCTATCCAAGTCCAATTTCTCTTAGTTTATAATGTACATACATATATCTTAATGTTCCTACAGGGACCCAACAATTTGAACAGGAACCTCAAAAAAAAAAAAGCAGCAATTCCTTACAAAAACTGTTACATTCAAGGCATGTCACTATCAAACCATCAAATAGCTGGTGTCATAGCTGATCACATGTGCAACACCTTGTCAATAGAGGATAAAGCTGGTCATACACTAGTAGAATTGTGTTAAATAATTTTCATTTTAAGATAGTTTGTTTGATTTTTTAATATTTAGTGGGGTCAAATTGATATTCAATGTTAAAAAGCAAACTTTTCTTTAAAGTACTTTCAGGTGACTGTCAGGAAATTCAAGCTCAAAGGAATGGTCATGCTCAAATGAATGCCTGTGCTCAAAGGAATGTGCTTGCACACAGGACTCATGTTCATTGCTGTGTGGTCATCAGCTTCTTCTGCTTGTGACCTGATCACCTTTATCCTGACCCTGTTTGTTCACCCTGTTTGTTCCTGAACCTCTGTTGCTGACTTCGGCTTGTGACTCGACCTTGCATCCTGCCTGCTGTTCTGGTACATCTTCTGCTCGCTTGATGTTGACCCTGACCTGGCTCTGACTCTGCTTCTGGTTCCTGACCTTGTACTCTTGCTGCCCGGGTGTTGCTGACCTCTGATCATCTGACTTTGCATTCGAGATCCAGAATCTCTCTACTGCCAGTTAACCTGTTCCTGCTCTGCATCTACTTCTAAGATATTCAGAGCCGGATTAACTACAGGAACCCATGCCACTTTTTGCCCTGTTATACCCAGTCAACGCCCCCAAGGGAAACAGGATAAGCGGTGTAAGGGGAGCCCTCTAATCAGCTCAACCAGGCAAATGGTAAAGACATTCATGAAATCATCCAATGTACTAATGTTTTGTAAAAATGTTCATACAAACATTTTTCCAAAAATATAATAGTGTATGGGCAGTTTAACATGGCAGTAAAGACAGAAGGGTTTCATTTCAATTTAAGGTTAAGTATGCTCTTGGATTATTATTCTTTGAACTAAATTCTTCACAAAGTAATAGTGGGGGGGGGGGTCCTACTTACGTTTGTAGTTTTAAGTTCAGTAAGGTGTGGCAATTTAACTGCATGAAAAAAGGTTTCCAATACCACCTCCTGAACAGCTTGGAAAAGTTTGGTGCCTAGACGCACCAGGCTGACGTTTTTATAAAAGGGGTCCTACTCAACATGTGTTGACAAAGGCAAAATGAGTCTTCACCTTGCAGGCGAACTGTTTTTAATATTGTATTGGTATACCTTTTCAAGCTTCTGATGTAAAATTTTATCATTGTATGCCTATTGATGGGCTAGGAGTTAGGGTAATGGTCAATGCATTTTACAGCAACCATATCATCAGGAGATGAACCTTGATCATGGTTGTCTATGAATAATAAAGAAACACACTTTATTGAATGTGTTCTATTATTGTACAAAACGATCTACTGATGTTGCATCACTACAATGCCATGCAGTAAATAGGTGTCTAGGGGGTCTGCATTACTTGGAAAGCAGAATTGTAGTTGAGTTGACAGTTAACCATTCTTAAGAGCTGTAACCAAACTGTACTATAACAACAAAACAATTACATTTTATATCATAAATAATCTACCGGTTTTAAACAGCATATTATTATTATTATTATACAGGATTTATATAGCGCCGACAACATATGCAATTTTTCAGTATGTTGCAATCTGATTAGTTGCTATACGTTGCTGTATTAAATTTTTTTTCTCTCTTTCTGATTGCTAATTAAAGGAAAGGCCATTATCTAACTCACCCTTCCATGTCAACTATTTTCCAAATAAATGTAAAATTTATAGTGGGACTTGCTTATTTTCCCACTGCCAAAGTTGGGCAGTTTTTTCATAAGAGCCCTTGTAATAATGATCATGTAGGGCTAATACACCTAATTGTAGATGGAAACAACCATTTTTCCCTAGAGTGATATCTTAATACTGGTATGTGCTAACTGAACCATCTCCACCCAAAAAACTGAAACGCTGCTATCTGCTTTTCTTATGTGTCTCTAATAATGCTGGTATGTGCTAACTGAACCATCTCTACCCATAAAACTGAAACACTGCTATCTGCTTTTCTTATGTGTCTCTAATAATGCTGGTATGTTATTTTTACTTAACCGTCTGTAGACCTGACCTCATTACAATGCTTTATTATCTCCCTTGTCTTACCCAAAATTATGGCCCGTTTAACTTTAGTGCCCTCTTGCTAGTCTGTTTCTGAATTAGGAAATTTGCCCTGTTAACCAGCCAAGCTTTATTACCTCCTGAGTGATAATTGAAATCCACCCACACCCCACCCCTATCAGTATAAATATAAGCTTCTCTTGGGGGAAGCATTTGCAGGGGGCACACATTTGCAACTGGGCTCTTTCTCAAAGTGGAAGCACTTCTGACTCTGCACTTCAGCGAATGCACAAAGTGAAGGGACACAAGATAAACACTTTGAAAAACACCACACAGACATCAGGTGACCTTGTTTACTCCTTTAGCTCTTTCTCCTTGTAACATGCATTCTCTACCACTCCTTTTGACAGCTCTGTCCTCTATCCTAAAACTATCTCTCCTTCACCCCTCCCCCCCCCCACAGCATATATATATCACCCTCACTTCTGTCCTCTCCTTATTACTACACCCACCAACTCCTGCTAATTCTAAATCCACACACACTAAAAATCTCCAAGACCCTAGGCCATGTCCCTTCATATAGATCCCACTCCCATATTACCTCCCTCACCCTCTTGCTTCTCCTAACCTCTGGAGATATATCCCCAAACCCTGGGCCTCCATCATTTAACTGTACCCCATGCACCCATCACCCTTCACCCTCTGGCAGCAGCCGCAATTAACACAATTTAGTTCCCATTTCTATTCTTCCCAAGACCAGACTCCCTTTCTCTTGTGCCCTTTGGAACTCCCGCTCTGTCTGCAACAAACTCACCTCTCTCCATGACCTCTTTATCGCCAACTCATTTAACCTACTCGCCATTACCAAAACCTGGCTCCACAAAACCGACACTGCGTCTTCTTCTGCCCTATCCCATGGTGGTCTTCTCTGGACTCACTCCCCCAGATCCAGTGGACGTAAGGGAGGAGGTGTCGAAATTAATCCTTCTAGCCCCACAGCACCTTTCAGGTACTTCAGCCACCTCCCTCTCTGTCACTCACCTCTTTCGAAGCAAACTGTATTTGTCTTTTCACTCCAATTTCTCCAAGGATAGCCATGATCTACAGGCCCTCTGGACCAGTATCAACTTTTCTTGATGACTTCTCTGCCTGGCTACCCTGTTTTCTTTCCTATGAAATCCCCACAATCATTCTCGGGGACTTCAACATCCCCATTGATACTAATACGACTGCCCCTTCCAAACTTCTCAGCCTAAACTCCTCCTTTGACTTGAAGCAGTGGATACATGCTCCTACTCACCCCGAAGGCAATATCCTTGACCTCGTTTTCTCTCACCTTTGCACTCCATGCAACCTCTCTAACTATCCATTGCCTCTCTCTGATCACCACCCTATTATTTTTACTCTCTCCCTTTCCTTCACCTCCTCTCCCTCCAACCACCTTAAAGTTACCCACAGAAACCTACGTCATCTCAACCCTTCTCTTCTCTACTCTGCTATCGACAACCTCTACGACAAAATCTCACCCTTATCCTGCACCAACCTAGCCACTTCTGTCTACAGCGCTTCACTTTTAGTCTCACTGGACTCACTGGTCCCCCCCACTACACACAGGATCAAGCCCCGACCCCTTCAACCTTGGCAAACAGATGATACTAGAAGTCTGAAAAAATGCAGTTGTGCTCTTGCGTGCCTGTGGCGTAACACCAAGTCTCAGAGAGATTTCAACCAATATAAATCTGCCCTCCAAAAATACAATTCCAGCCTCCTCTCTGCCAAGCAGACCTATTTTACCACCCTCATTAGCAACTTATCATCCCCGTCAACTCTTCTCCACCTTCAACTCTCTACTTCGTCCTCCACCCGCCAACTCACTCACTGCCCAGAAGATCGCCAATCACTTCAAACAGAAGATTGATACAATTCGCGTGGAGATCTCTACTGTTCCGATACCCTCCACGCTTTACACTTCATGCCCACAGGCACAATCATTACTTTCCTCTTTCAACCCCACCACTACAGATGAAGTTGCTAAACTACTTGCTAATGTCCACCTTAGCACCTGCCCTCTGGATCCTGTTCCCTCACAAATGCTATGTTCACCCTCTGGCACTATGCTACATTCTTTAACCCACATCTTCAATCTCACCCTCTCTTCTGGCATCTTCCCCAACTCTCTAAAACATGCACTTGTCAGACCCATACTTAAAAAGCCCTCACTGGACCCATCCAATCTTAACAACCTATGCCCCATCTCCTTGCTCCCCTTCTTATCCAAACCCTTCGAACGTCTGGTCTAAAACCGACTGAGCGTCCACCTCGCTGATAACCTTCTTGATCCCCTTCAGTCTGGATTTCATCCTCAACACTCCACAGAAACTGCTCTCCTAAAACTAACAAACGATCTACTAATGGCCAAAACCAATCGACACTATTCTGTACTCCTACTCCTGGACCTCTCTGCTGCCTCTGATACGGTTGACCACCCCCTCCTCCTCAAAAAACTACACGCCTTTGGTCTCCATGACTGTACACTTCGCTGGTTCTCTTCCTACTTATCCAACCGCACCGTTAGCGTTTCTTACAACTCTACTTCCTCCTCTCCTCTTCCTTTCTCTGTTGGGGTCCCCCAGGGTTCTGTTCTTGGGCCTCTCTTATTTTCAATCTACACCACCTCCCTGGGTCAACTGATAGCCTCCCATGGCTTCCAATACCACCTCTATGCTGACGACACCCAAATCTATTTCTCTACCCCTCAGTTCACTTCCTCTGTCTCCTCACGTATCACTAATTTACTATCAGATATATCAGTCTGGATGTCACACCACTTCCTCAAACTCAATCTATCCAAAACTAAACTTATAATTTTTCCTCCCCCATTTGCCCCTCCCATGATCTCTCTGTCAGAATCGATGGCACAACTATAAGCCCATGCCAAGGTTCTAGGTGTAGTCCTAAACTCTGAACTCTCCTTCAAGCAACACATTCAATCACTGTCCAAATCCTGTCGCCTCAACCTCCGCAACATCTCCGAAATAAGCCCCTTTCTAACCAATGACACAACAAAGCTTTTAATTCACTCGCTGGTCATCTCTCGCTTCGATTACTGCAACTCCCTTCTCATTGGCTTAGTCTATCACCTCTTCAATCCATTATAAATGCCGCTGCCAGACTCATCCACCTTACCAATTGCTCTGTGTCTGCCACTCCTCTCTGTCAATCCCTCCACTGGCTTCCCCGTGGCCAAAGAATTAGATTCAAAATTCTAACAACTACGTACAAAGCCATCCACAATTTCACCCCCAGCTACATCACTAGCTTAGTCTCTAAATACCAACCTACTTGTTCTCTTCGTTCCTCTCAAGACCTCCTGCTCTCTATCTCCCTCGTCACCTCCTCCCATGCTCGCCTCCAGGACTTTTCCAAAGCCTCCCCAATCCTATGGAATGCCCTACCCCAATCTGTCCACTTATCTCCTACTTTATTAGCTTTTAAACGATCCCTGAAAACCCTTCTCTTCAGAGAAGCCTACCCTACCCACACCTAACAACTGTATTTTCATTTTTTCCATCAGCTCATCCCCCACAGTTATTACCTTTTGTTTGCACTTGACCCTCTCTTCTAGATTGTAAGCTCTAACGAGCAGGGCCCTCTGATCCCTCCTGTATTGATTTGTATTGTAAGTGTACTGTCTGCCATCATGTTGTAAAGCGCTGTGCAAACTGTTGGCACTATATAAATCCTGTATAATAATAATAATAATAGTACATGTGCATCATTTTACAAATGCTCCTGCATAGACAGGCCAAGGAGTGAGAAGATCAAATAAGGTCTTTAATTTTATTTGGGGACTTCATGAAAGAAGCCATCCATTAAATAAGCATGTTTTAGGGCAATAAAACTTTGGCCATAAGGGAATGGCACAATACTGATGGTCTAATGGCTGGGCAGTAGGGATGAGCCGAACACCCCCCTGTTCGGTTCGCACCAGAACATGCGAACAGGAAAAAAGTTCGCTCGAACACGCGAACACCGTTAAAGTCTATGGGACACGAACATGAATAATCAAAAGTGCTAATTTTAAAGGCTTATATGCAAGTTATTGTCATAAAAAGTGTTTGGGGACCTGGGTCCTGCCCCAGGGGACATGGATCAATGCAAAAAAAAGTTTTAAAAACGGCCGTTTTTTCAGGAGCAGTGATTTTAATAATGCTTAAAGTCAAACAATAAAAGTGTAATATCCCTTTAAATTTCGTACCTGGGGGGTGTCTATAGTATGCCTGTAAAGGGGCGCATGTTTCCTGTGTTTAGAACAGTCTGACAGCAAAATGACATTTGGAAGGAAAAAACACATTTAAAACTACCCGCGGCTATTGCATTGCCGACAATACACATAGAAGTTCATTGATAAAAACGGCATGGGAATTCCCCCCAGGGAAACCCCGAACCAAAATTAAAAAAAAAAAAAAAATGACGTGGGGGGGGTCCCCCTAAATTCCATACCAGGCCCTTCAGGTCTGGTATGGATATTAAGGGGAACCCCGGCCAAAATTTTAAAAAAAATGACGTGGGGTTCCCCCTAAATTCCATACCAGACCCTTCAGGTCTGGTATGGATTTTAAGGGGAACCCCGCGCCAAAAAAAAAAAAAAAAACGGCGTGGGGTTCCCCCAAAAATCCATACCAGACCCTTATCCGAGCACGCAACCTGGCAGGCCGCAGGAAAAGAGGGGGGGACGAGAGTGCGGCCCCCCCCCCCCTCCTGAACCATACCAGGCCACATGCCCTCAACATTGGGAGGGTGCTTTGGGGTAGCCCCCCAAAACACCTTGTCCCCATGTTGATGAGGACAAGGGCCTCATCCCCACAACCGTGGCCGGTGGTTGTGGGGGTCTGCGGGCGGGGGGCTTATCGGAATCTGGAAGCCCCCTTTAACAAGGGGACCCCCAGATCCCAGCCCCCCCCCTGTGTGAAATGGTAAGGGGGTACTTACCCCTACCATTTCACTAAAAAACTGTCAAAATAGTTAAAAATGACAAGAGACGGTTTTTGACAATTCCTTTATTTAAATGCTTCTTCTATCTTCCTTCATCTTCTTCTTCTTCTGGTTCTTCTGACTCTTCTGGTTCTTCCTCCGGCGTTCTCGTCCAGCATCTTCTCCGCGGCGTCTTCTATCTTCTTCTCCTCGGGCCGCTCCGCACCCATGGCATTGGGGGGGAGGCTCCCGCTCTTCTCTTCATCTTCTTCTTCATCCTCTTCTCTTCTTCATCTTCTTCATCTTCATCTTCTCTTCTTTTCTTCTGCGGGCCGCTCCGCATCCATGCATGGAGGGAGGCTCCCGCTGTGTGACGGCGTCTCCTCGTCTGACGGTTCTTAAATAACGGGGGGCGGGGCCACCCGGTGACCCCGCCCCCCTCTGACGCACGGTGACTTGACGGGACTTCCCTGTGACGTCACGGGGAATGCCACAGGGAAGTCCCGTCATGTCCCGTGCGTCAGAGGGGGGCGGGGTCACCGGGTGGCCCCGCCCCCCGTTATTTAAGAACCGTCAGACGAGGAGACGCCGTCACACAGCGGGAGCCTCCCTCCATGCATGGATGCGGAGCGGCCCGCAGAAGAAAAGAAGAGAAGATGAAGATAAAGAAGATGAAGAAGAGAAGAGGATGAAGAAGAAGATGAAGAGAAGAGCGGGAGCCTCCCCCCCAATGCCATGGGTGCAGAGCGGCCCGAGGAGAAGAAGATAGAAGACGCCGCGGAGAAGATGCTGGACGAGAACGCTGGAGGAAGAACCAGAAGAAGAAGAAGAACCAGAAGAAGAAGAAGATGAAGGAAGATAGAAGAAGCATTTAAATAAAGGAATTGTCAAAAACTGTCTCTTGTCATTTTTAACTATTTTGACAGTTTTTTAGTGAAATGGTAGGGGTAAGTACCCCCTTACCATTTCACACAGGTGGGGGGCTGGGATCTGGGGGTCCCCTTGTTAAAGGGGGCTTCCAGATTCCGATAAGCCCCCCGCCCGCAGACCCCCACAACCACCGGCCACGGTTGTGGGGATGAGGCCCTTGTCCTCATCAACATGGGGACAAGGTGTTTTGGGGGGCTACCCCAAAGCACCCTCCCAATGTTGAGGGCATGTGGCCTGGTACGGTTCAGGAGGGGGGGGGCCGCACTCTCGTCCCCCCCTCTTTTCCTGCGGCCTGCCAGGTTGCGTGCTCGGATAAGGGTCTGGTATGGATTTTTGGGGGAACCCCACGCCGTTTTTTTTTTTTTTTTTTGGCGCGGGGTTCCCCTTAAAATCCATACCAGACCTGAAGGGTCTGGTATGGAATTTAGGGGGAACCCCACGTCATTTTTTTTTTTTAATTTTGGCCGGGGTTCCCCTTAATATCCATACCAGACCTGAAGGGCCTGGTATGGAATTTAGGGGGACCCCCCCACGTCATTTTTTTTTTTTTAAATTTTGGTTCGGGGTTTCCCTGGGGGGAATTCCCATGCCGTTTTTATCAATGAACTTCTATGTGTATTGTCGGCAATGCAATAGCCGCGGGTAGTTTTAAATGTGTTTTTTCCTTCCAAATGTCATTTTGCTGTCAGACTGTTCTAAACACGGGAAACATGCGCCCCTTTACAGGCATACTATAGACACCCCCCAGGTACGAAATTTAAAGGGATATTACACTTTTATTGTTTGACTTTAAGCATTATTAAAATCACTGCTCCTGAAAAAACGTCCGTTTTTAAAACTTTTTTTTGCATTGATACATGTCCCCTGGGGCAGGACCCGGGTCCCCAAACACTTTTTATGACAATAACTTGCATATAAGCCTTTAAAATTAGCACTTTTGATTTCTCCCATAGACTTTTAAAGGGTGTTCCGCGGCATTCCAATTTGCCGCGAACACCCCAAATTGTTCGGTGTTCGGCGAACTTGCGAACAGCTAATGTTCGAATCGAACATGAGTTCGACTCGAACTCGAAGCTCATCCCTACTGGGCAGTTGATATTTCTATTTTTGTAGTACAACCAATAAAGCTCTGGATAGAACAAGCAGTTCTCATTTACATACAGTCAGGTTCAGGTCTAATCTTTTTGGCTCTATACACCACCACAATGGATTTGAAATGAAACGAACAAGATGTGCTTTAACTGCAGACTTTAATTTGAGGGTATTTACATCCAAATCAGGTGAATGGTGTAGGAATTACAACAGTTTGTGTATGTGCCTCCCACTTTTTAAGGGACCAAAAGTAATGGGACAATTGGCTACTCAGCTGTTCCATGCCCAGGTGTGTGTTATTCCCTCATTATCCCATTTACAAGGAGCAGATAAAAGGTCCAGAGTTCATTTCAAGTGTGCTATTTGCATTTGGAATCTGTTGCTGTCAACTCTCAATATGAGATCCAAAGAGCTGTCACTATCAGTGAAGCAAGCCATCATTAAGCTGAAAAAACAAAACAAACCCATCAGAGAGATAGCAAAAACATTAAGTGTGGCCAAATGAACTGTTTGGAACATCCTTAAAAAGAAAGAACACACCGGTGAGCTCAGCAACACCAAAAGACCCGGAAGACCACGGAAAACAACTGTGGTGAATGACCGAAGAATTCTTTCCCTGGTGAAGAAAACACCCTTCACAACAGTTGGCCAGATCAAGAACATTCTCCAGGATGTAGGTGTATGTGTGTCAAAGTCAACAATCAAGAGAAGACTTCACCAGAGTGAATACAGAGGGTTCACCACAAGATGTAAACCATTGGTGAGCCTCAAAAGCAGGAAGGCCAGATTAGAGTTAGTCAAACAACATCCGAAAAAGCCTTCACAGATCTGGAACAACATCCTATGGACAGATGAGATCAAGATCAACTTGTACCAGAGTGATGGGAAGAGAAGAGTATGGAGAAGGAAAGGAACTGCTCATGATCCAAAGCGGTATGCTTATCAGTGAAGCATGGTGGTGGTAGTGTCATGGCGAGGGCATGTATGGCTGCCAATGGAACTGGTTCTCTTGTATTTATTGATGGTGTGACTGCTGACACAAGCAGCAGGATGAATTCTGAAGTGTTTCAGGCAATATTATCTGCTCATATTCAGCAAAATGCTTCAGAACTCATTGGACGGCGCTTCACAGTGCAGATGGACAATGACCCGAAGCATACTGCGAAAGCAACCAAAGAGTTTTTTAAGGGAAAGAAGTAGAATGTTATGCAATGGCCAAGTCAATCACCTGACCTGAATCCGATTGAGCAGGCATTTCACTTGCTGAAGACAAAACTGAAGGGAAAATGCCCCAAGAACAAGCAGGAACTGAAGACAGTTGCAGTAGAGGCCTGGCAGAGCATCACCAGGGATGAAACCCAGCATCTGGTGATGTCTATGCATTCCAGACTTCAGGCTGTAATTGACTGCAAAGGATTTGCAACCAAGTATTAAAAAGTGAAAGTTTGATGGATGATTGTTAATCTGTCCCATTACTTTTGGTCCCTTAAAAAATGGGAGGCACATATAGAAACTGTTGTAATTCCTACACCGTTCATCTGATTTGGATGTAAATACCCTCAAATTAAAGCTGAAAGTCTGCAGTTAAAGCACATCTTGTTCGTTTCATTTCAAATCCATTGTGGTGGTTAGGGATGAGCCGAACACCCCCCTGTTAGGCTCGCACCAGAACTTGCGAACAGGCAAAAAATTTGTTCGAACACATGAACACCGTTAAAGTCTATGGGACACGAACATGAATAATCAAAAGTGCTAATTTTAAAGGCTAATATGCAAGTTATTGTCATAAAAAGTGTTTGGGGACCTGGGTCCTGCCCCAGGGGACATGGATCAATGCAAAAAAAAGTTTTAAAAATGGCCGTTTTTTCAGGAGCAGTGATTTTAATAATGCTTAAAGTGAAACAATAAAAGTGTAATATCCCTTTAAATTTCGTACCTGGGGTTGTCTATAGTATGCCTATAAGGGGGGCATGTTTCCCGTTTTTAGAACAGTCTGACAGCAAAATGACATTTCAAAGGAAAAAAGTCATTTAAAGCTACTCGTTCATTGATAGAAACTGCATGGGAATTCCCCACAGTGGAACCCCGAACCAAAATTAAAAAAAAAATTATGTTTTTTTTTTAATTTTGGTGCGGGGTCCCCCTAAATTCCATACCAGGCCCTTCAGGTCTGGTATGGATATTAAGGGGAACCCCGGACAAAATTTTTTTCTAAAAATGGCATGGGGTCCCCCTAAAAATCCATACCAGACCCCTATCTGAGCAAGCAACCTGGCAGACCGCAGGAAAAGAGGGGGGGACGAGAGAGCACCCCCCTCCTGAACCGTACCAGGCCACATGCCCTCAACATTGGGAGGGTGCTTTGGGGTAGCACCCCAAAACACCTTGTCCCCATGTTGATGAGGACAAGGGCCTCATCCCCACAACCCTTGGCCAGTGGTTGTAGGGGTCTGTGGGCGGGGGGGCTTATCGGAATCTGGAAGCCCCTTTTAACAAGGGGACCCCCAGATCCTGGCCCTCCCCCTGTGTGAAATGGTAAGGGGGTACAAAGGTACCCCTACCATTTCACAAAAAACCTGTCAAAAATGTTAAAAATGACAAGAGACAGTTTTTGACAATTTCTTTATTTAAATGCTTCTTCTTTCTTCTATCTTCTATCTTCTATCTTCTATCTTCTTTCTTCTTTCTTCTTTCTTCTACCTTCTATCTTCCTTCGGTTTCTTCCTCCATCTTCTTCTTCTTCTGGTTCTTCCTCCGGTGTTCTCGTCTGGCATCTTCCTCCACGGCATCGGTGTCTTCTTCCCTTCTTCTCCTCGGGCCGCTCAGCATCCATGATGGCATGGAGGGAGGCTCCCGCTGTGTGACGCTTCTCTCTTCATCTTCTTCTCTTCATCTTCTTCTCTTCATCTTCTTGTCTTCATCTTCTTTTTGGGCCGCTCCGCATCCATGATGGCATGGAGGGAGACTCCCGCTGTGTGACACTTCTCCTCTTCTGAAGGTTTTTTAATAATGGGGGCTGGGCCACCCGGTGACCCCGCCCCCTCTGACACACGGGGACTTGACGGGACTTCCCTGTGGCATTCCCCGTGATGTCAGAGGGGGCGGGGTCACCCATTACGTAACCCCACCCCTTCTGATGTCACGGGGAATGCCACAGGGAAGTCCCGTCAAGTCCCTGTGCATCAGAGGGGGGCGGGGTCACCGGGTGGCCCCGTCCCCCCGTTATTTAAGAACCGTCAGAAGAGGAGAAGCGTCACACAGCGAGAGCCTCCCCCCATGCCATCATGGATGCGGATCTGCCCGAAAAGAAGATGAAGACAAGAAGATGAAGAGAAGAAGATGAAGAGAGAAGCATCACACAGCGGGAGCCTCCCTCCATGCCATCATGGATGCGTCGCGGCCCGAGGAGAAGAAGGGAAGAAGACGCCGATGCCGCGGAGGAAGATGCCGGACGAGAACACTGGAGGAAGAACCAGAAGAACCAGAAGAACCAGTGGAACCAGAAGAAGAAGAAGATGGAGGAAGAAACCGAAGGAAGATAGAAGATAGAAGAAAGAAGATAGAAGAAAGAAGAAGCATTTAAATAAAGGAATTGTCAAAAACTGTCTCTTGTCATTTTTAACATTATTGACACTTTTTTTGTGAAATGGTAGGGGTACTTTTGTACCCATTACCATTTCACACAGGGGGGAGGGCCGAGATCTGGGGGTCCCCTTGTTAAAGGGGGCTTCCAGATTCCAATAAGCCCCCCGCCCGCAGACCCCCACAACCACCGGCCAAGGGTTGTGGGGATGAGGCCCTTGTCCCCATCAACATGGGGACAAGGTGGTTTGGGGGGCTACCCCAAAGCACCCTCCCAATGTTGAGGGCATGTGGCCTGGTACGGTTCAGGAGGGGGGGCGCTCTCTCATCCCCCCTCTTCTCCTGCGGCCTGCCAGGTTGCATGCTCAGATAAGGGTCTGGTATGGATTTTTGGGGGGACCCCACGCCATTTTTTTTATTTTGGCCAGGGTTCCCCTTAATATCCATACCAGACCTGAAGGGCCTGGTATGGAATTTATGGGGACCCCCCACCTCTTTTTTTTTTTTAATTTTGGTTCGGGGTTCCCCTGTGGGGAATTCCCATGCCGTTTTTATCAATTAACTTTTATGTGTATTGTCGGACCGGCAACTCATTAATAGCCGTGAGTAGTTTAAATGACTTTTTTTCCTTTGAAATGTCATTTTGCTGTCAGACTGTTCTAAACACAGGAAACATGTGCCCCTTTATTACTATAGACACCCCCCAGGTACGAAATTTAAAGAGATATTACACTTTTATTGTTTCACTTTAAGCATTATTAAAATCACTGCCCCCGAAAAAACGGTCGTTTTTAAAACTTTTTTTTGCATTGATCCATGTCACCTGGGGCAGGGCCCAGGTCCCCAAACAATTTTTTATGACAATACCATGAATATAAGCCTTTAAAATTAGCACTTTTGATTTCTCCCATAGACTTTTAAAAGGTGTTCCGCGGCATTTGAATTTGCCGCGAACACCCCAAATTGCGATGTTCGAGTCGAACATGAGTTTGACTTGAACTCGAAGCTCATCCCTAGTGGTGGTGTATAGAGCCAAAAAGATTAGAATTGCGTCGATGTCCCAATATTTATGGACCTGACTATATTTGTATGAAATAGGCTACGCCTGTATGTCATAGAAACTAAACTGGAAGGTCCACTTGAGCTGAATTCAATGTTGAGTTTTTACATTTCTCTCTAGAACTCCGATGTCCTGACACTACAGTATAAACTTTTTTTTATACTAACAAACTTTATTTTATATAGTGCTTTTAAAAGTTGTTTCTCAAAGGGATTTATAAAGAAAACACAAGAAATACACAGGATAAAAAAGGAAAAAAGGAACAATTACATGAAAGTTTGTCTAAAGAAAAATGTTTTTAGATTTGATTTGATTTGGACTACATGGCTTGTAAAATGTACAAATAAAGTAGATTTGAAATATACTTTTATGGTATAAGACTATAATGTCAAAGTCAAGCAATACAATAAAACCATATATCCCCTTCGAAAATATAACTCCTTATTTAAGAAATTCCACTATATGATAAAGTCCCTGAAAATATCGAAAATATTCTTAGGGTACAATAAATTTGTACAATAATGTTGTCTTTTCTTTATCAAAGCATTTATTGATAAATGCCCCTCTTGATTTGTTTTTCTCTTAACCTGTTTGTTGGAGTATAAAGCTAAGTTTGTTCCACACGTTTACATTTACTTACTGTTCGCTGAATCACTACCTCTGCTGGGAGTTTACTTCAAGGCCAAGCATCCACTACTGACTTGGTGAAAATATACCTTCTAAGAATAGTTTTGAACTTTTCTCCTGATGGTTTGAGGTCTTGTCCCCATGTTCTTTATCTTAGTTTCATATTGAAAACACTGCCCTCCTGAACTCTGTTCACACCCTATTATATTTAATGGTTTCAGAGATGTCTCCCCTTTTTTCTTCTTTGCTACATATTAAGCTGGGTTCACACTGATACGACGCGACTGTTGTATAACTATCATCCTAATTTGCCCTGCGACATCTGTCCTACATGGTCCTACTTCGGTCTTACTTCCATCCGACTTGAATGAACAAGATAAGATTTTGCTCCAACTTTGAGATAGTCTGACTTGTCCTTTGACCAATCAAAACAACCCCAGAGTGACATAAATTCTTTTTACTGTTGCTGTAATCACCATGTCGGATGTCACAAGTCAGATGGTTTGGATAAGGCTCCTACTTTGATCCCACTTCAATGATATTCAATGGGCTGAAGTAGGACCAAAGTCAGACCAAAGTAGTGCAGGGAGCATTTTCAATGTCGGACCAACTTGTGTCGGACCAGTTAGGATGGCCTGCCTAAAACTATAGGTGCAATATGCATTTAGCATCACACTTATTTAAAAAAAAATCAAAATGTGTGTTCTTAGTGCCATAATGCTAGTGTTCACCTTATCTGTAGTTGAGGTAAAAATTCAAGCCTACCTACTAGGTCCCACTCTCCATTTGAGATATATTCCGATATGTCTGCTTCTTTCATTTGTAGATCCAAAGACCATCCTCCATAGGTCCAAGAGCCAAACTTTAGTTTGCATTTCTGAATATCAAAAGGAAACCAGCGAACATCTATGTAGCATGAACTCTTGAAGATCCCTAAAAAATACAAGGATCATTTGACCATCTACATCCTATGCTTAGCTTATACACCAAATACCAAAAACAGCACATATTAAATTCTATTAGCAGTGTAAAATGAAGTAAAAATCCTAATATCACATTTTAATCCCATTCATAGGCTCTTTAGTTCTTTGTTTTTACCAACGTATTTAATGTATTTTGCAGCATTGTTTTTTGTAAAGGCAGCATTCACATACCTATTCTGCATTATAATTCTGATGAGTATGGTTACAGATGTGGAAGTGGTTCCTTCTTCTATCCCCCAGGGTAATTTACGTGAAGTAGTTGAGATATGGCAAGACACACAGAACTACATATCACACCTCAAGTTTAAGAACACTCATTGCAAGGAATTGAACATTTTTTATGCTGTTAAGTTTAAAGAAATTATGCAGGAGCAGTAAAGAGTATTTAATAATCTGAAATAGGATGAAAGTGAGAATAACTTCTCTGCCTACAAATAACAGTTTAGTGGCTGAAAATAAAGGTACGTAATGCTTTACTAGCTGAAAAATAGCTACTTTATATCCTGTTTAGGATCTAATATGTGATGATGTGTACACTGTGTATATATTATATGCCATCATAGAATAAATATAAAATACTTTAATATACAATAATATTATATAATATTGTAATATAATATATAATTCTTATAATTATAATAATTCTTATAATTATATTAATACATATATATATATATATATATATATATATATATATATATATATATATATATATATATATAATATTGATCCCAAAATAATACCAATTATACATCTGAATTGCTAAATATTTTTGTGTAGTTTGGATACTGGTTATGTGCTCATGTTTATGTAAAACTTAATAAGTGATTGGCCCCTGGCTTGCTGTTTTAAGATTATATACAGTGATTGTTTTGTTAGCAAGTAAGAAGAAATAAAAAAACACAGAAACATAAGTGACCGGTGGCAAGCATACTGTGCAAGAGCAGCAGAGATCTATTTCACCCCAATGACTCATAGGGATTGAGTTACTAAAACTGGAGAGTGCAAAATCTGGTGCAGCTGTGCATGGTAACCAGTCGGCTTTTAACTTTATCTTATTCAATTAATATTTGACATTAAAACTGGAAGCTGGTTTCTATGTAGAGTTGCACCAGATTTTGCACTCTCCAGTTTTAGTAAATTAACCCCACAATCTCCAAAGTTTAATGAAAGCTTCAGCTGTGTCATTGAAAAGTTATACTAACATGCCCCCCTTAACTAAAATGTTAAAACTACCTATGTTCAGGACATCCTAAACTTTCTCTCATAATGTGATTTAGGAGAGTGGATGTTTTACCATATTCAGTAAACAGTACAAGGAGCAAAGTTCCAAGTACATGTTGTAATGCACATCAGCCAATCAGTATTGAACTTGTTGAAGCCGAACTGTCCCAAGATGAATTCTGAGTGGGTGCTATGGGCACAATTAATATGTTTCTCTTTGTGTGGTTTTATTGAAGTGATTATAAAGTCTCGTTTTTGTTTTTTTTTAAATAACAAACATGTTTTCCCACCTGCTCTGTGCAGTTAATTTGCACAGAGCAGCCCAGATCCTCCTCTTCTCAGGTGCCTCTTTGCTGCTCCTGGCCCCTCCCTCCTGTCGAGTGCCCCCACAGCAAGCAGTGGCAAGCTTGCTGTGGGGGCACCTGAGCCGAGTTGTAGCTCCGTGTGTCCATTCAGACAAAGAGCTGTCGTTCAGCCCAGCCCTCTCTCTCTCCTGATTGGCTAACTGACTTTGACTGACAGCCACAGGAACCAATGGCGCCACTGCTGTGTCTCAGCCAATCAGGAGGGAGAGTCTCGGATGGCCGAGACACTCGTGGACATTGCTGGATAGAGATGGGGCTCAGGTAAGTATTAGCGGTGCTGGGGAGGATGCTACACACAGAAGGTTTTTTATCTTAATGTCTTTACAACTCCATTAAACGTATTAGTTTTTCTTTATTAGCATATTGATGGGACTGCCACTTTGCCAAATAAAGGCAGATAGCCCACTCCTCCAGGCATTTATATTATAGAGCCACACTCTCCTGCTACCTCCCCACTGCAGCATCCTAAGTTTTTCTGCCAGCTAATGTCAGAGCTTAGATTGGTGGGGGTGATGTCATGCCGTCTTCACCCACATGAAAGTTTCCTAGACTGGTGATTGACAACCCAAGGCTGAGTACTTTCACGTAGAGAAGGTCAGGTGCTCTTTCATTCCTGGAATCCCAGCTATGTTAGGGCTGGGAGGCAATGTGCGAGTGTGGCTCAGTAAGCATGACTGACTGCTTTTGGGGGTGGCTATCTTCAGACATAGTCACTCTGCCCTGAATGGGCAAAGTGCAGTGTCTCTTTTAGCTGCACAATCACATGCAAAGAGCAATTTCCACTAATACTTTACTAAAGTCTATTATAATCATCCATGTAAAGTACAAATCATTGTCCATCTGACCTAACTGTGTAGAAATGTAGATAGAGCCACTCACCTTGATGCATCTCCCCAGTTTCAGATAGCATAATGGAGCTATAAATGCAAATTTTACATGCTTTGTCAAATTCTGGTGAAATGTGATTCTGCTATATTTCTATGCAGGTCCTATATTGTAATGAAAGCAAGAAATAATGGGATGTGGACACACTGTTCTTTACAAGGGAATGAGGGCGCTGTGGATTTCTCTATGTACAAGAGATTTGAAGGTGATGGAATGCTATATTGTAAATCTGCAACAAAACCGTTTTACAATCTAACCATACAAAAATATAACAGAAGTTTAAGGTAACAAAAGAAACATGAAAAAGATTAAACCATTAAATCAAAATTGGCCTCTTACCTGGTGGTAAATACTGACAATGACCAGATGAGTTCACCAGTACATTAGTGTGAAAAGAAGCATCAAATCTTTCATCTGCGCTACAAAATATAACATAGAATGAGAAAATGGCAGCCAGTGTTTAAAAATCATTACA
This sequence comes from Aquarana catesbeiana, assembly GCF_042186555.1. NCBI lineage: Eukaryota > Metazoa > Chordata > Amphibia > Anura > Ranidae > Aquarana > Aquarana catesbeiana. The sequence continues at coordinate 91,801,956 of NC_133326.1, read as the reverse complement.
TTTCGAACCAGAAGTGTTGTTGTAAGTCAAAGGCTTGTTAAATGTAGGGATGAGAAACATCATTCTTTATACATAATCACATGTAATTTTGCACGTATTACTTATAGATTTCCTTTCTTTCATGTCATTTTCAATCATGTGTGTTGTTAAGAGAACTACAATTTAGATAGATTAAAGTATGTCACTTATAATGACGCAAAGTGCTTAAGTAAAGCAAATAATTGAGCCACCTTTCACTTTTGACCTTGAGAATTCTAACGCAGAGACTACATACAATAAATGTTATATTGTTCATAGTTTGGACTTTCTTGTTTAAAAAAAAACTCCACTAACTAACTCCATACTGCTTTTATATAATGTAAGTAGAAGTAAAATATCTGCTCTAAGGTGAAGCTATGTACAGTATATATTATATGCTGACATAATCCCTAGATACTTGGCACAACAGATGTAGGTATTTAAGTGCAGTGCTCACAAACTCAAAAAAATTATAAAAATAAATAGTAATGAAAAATAAGATCAAGATTAAGATCTTACTGCCAATGCCTCCCATCCAAGTACTAACCAGGTCCAACCCTGCTTAGCTTCCAAATTTAGATGAGATCAGGCACATTTAGGGTGGTGTGGCCATAGGCCTCTCCTCCTTGTCTATAGTTAACAGCAATATGTGTAGTCAAAATGCTTTACATAAACTGTGATTTATGTCACAGTTTAGGCACCATAAAGCAATTCATCCTCAAAGTTCACAGCAGAAGTACTAAACTTGTTCAAGTCCTTCTCTCAAATAGCTCAGCTAATCATGCTCTAAACACTTTATTGCACTTAACTTAGACATAAGTTCACTTTAACCACTTGCTGACCGCTGCACGCCGATTTACGTTGGTAGAATGCACAGGTGTGCAAAAAGGCGTACCCATACATCTTTTCGTATTTTCCGCCGAGTGCGCTCACCCGCTGCGTGTCGTGGGAGCATGCCCGCGGGTCCTGCGCACTGGATGTGCACCGGCGGCCCACAATTGCAAGGAGGAGAGGCAGAATGGGGAGACGCCTATGTAAACAAGGTATTTCCCCGTTCTGCCTAGCAACAGGACAGGGATTTACTGCTCCCAGTGATCGGGAACAGTGATCTCTGTCATGTTCTCGTAAGCCCATCCCCCCTACGGTTAGAACACACTGAGGGGACACATTTAACCCCTTGATCACCCCTAGTATTTAACCCCTTCCCTGCCAGTGATATTTATACAGCAATCAGTGGCTATTTTTAGCTCTGATCGCTGTATAAATTTCAATGGTGCCAAAATAGTGTCAAAAGTGTCTGATCTGTCCGCCGTAATGTCACAGTCATGATAAAAATCGCAGATCTCCGCCATTACTAGTAAAAAAAAAAAAATAATAATAAAAATGCCATAAATCTATCCCCTATTTTGTGGATGCTATAACTTTTGCGCAAACCAATCAATATACACTTATTGAGATTTTTTTTAACAAAAATATGTGAAAGAATGCATATCAGCCTAAACTGTGGAAGAAATTTTTTTTATATATTTTTTGGGGATATTTATTATAGCAAAAAATAAAAATTATTGCTTTTTTTTCAAAATTGTCGCTCTTTTTTTGTTTATAGCGCAAAAGATAAAAACAGCAGAGGTGATAAAATATCACCAAAAGAGAGCTCTATTTGTGGGAAAAAAAGGACATCAATTTTGTTTGGGTACAACGTTGCACAGCCACGCAATTGTCAGCTAAAGTGACGCAGTGCCAAATCGCAAAAAATGCTCTGGTCAGGAAGGGGGTAAATCCTTCTGGGGCTGAAGTGGTTAAAGCCCACATCTAGGCTTTTTTTTGCTTGTTTAGAAAGTCCACCAGGGGCTGTAAAAAAAGCAGTTACATCTGCAGTAGTCACCTTCACTCCAGAACTGCCTGTCCTCTGAGTTGAATGATGCCCAGCATACTGTGAATGCAGAGTGTCATAGCCACACATCTTGAGGGGGCATTACCAAGGTGCCCTTTATTTACAGTGTACTGGTGGGACACTGATGTCATTATGTCAGTGCTGTTCTCTGCAGCAGTAAGAACCACCAACTTGGAACAGAGGCAAACAGTAAGAAGAACCTGCAGCTATAAATAACAAAAGAGCTTAAAAATAAAAATGAAGGAACACTATCATCAATTAAATGTACAGCAGAATATGTAAAAAGTAAATCAAGACCGCAAAAATTTGGATTGCAAAAGAGAATAGGATAAACCCCAAAACATTATTCAAATATATTAATAGTAAAAAGGTCAGGTCTGAGCATGTAGGCCCTTTACAAAATAATGTAGAGTGGGTGACCGGGGACAAGGGGAAGGCAAATGTATTAAATTCCTTTTTGAGCTCTGTGTGTACTCATGTATGGCTCATACCATAATGGGGATTATATTGACATAGAACTCAATGTACCACTATGGCTCAAAATCGATATGGTCCAGAAATATTTATACAGAATAAAGGTCATACACCCACGGGTCCTAAAAGAATTGAGCTCTCTCATTTCAACTCCATTGTTTCTAATTTTTAAAGACTCTTTGACCGATTCCCACCCACCATATAATAAAATGATGGTGGTGCGGGACCACTCTTGTTCTGGGTAGGGATGAGCTTCGAGTTCAAGTCAAACTCATGTTCAACTCGAACATCGGCTGTTCGCAAGTTCGCCGAACAGCGAACATTTTGGGGTGTTCGCGGCAAATTTGAATGCCGCGGAACACCCTTTAAAAGTCTTTGGGAGAAATCAAAAGTGCTAATTTTAAAGGCTTATATTCATGGTATTGTCATAAAAAGTGTTTGGGGACCTGGGTCCTGCCCCAGGGGACATGAATCAATGCAAAAAAAAAGTTTTAAAAACGTCTGTTTTTTCGGGAGCAGTGATTTTAATAATGCTTAAAGTGAAATAATAAAAGTGTAATATCCCTTTAAATTTTGTACCTGGGGGTGTCTATAGTATGCCTGTAAAGGGGCGCATGTTTCCCGTGTTTAGAACAGTCTGACAGAAAAATGACATTTCAAAGGAAAAAAAGTCATTTAAAACTACATGCGGCTATTAATGAATTGCCGGTCCGACAATACACATAAAAGTTCATTGATAAAAACGGCATGGGAATTCCCTACAGGGAAACCCCGAACCAAAATTTTTAAAAAAATGACGTAGGGGTCCCCCTAAATTCCATACCAAGCCCTTCAGGTCTGTTATGGATATTAAGGGGAACCCCGGCCAACATTAAAAAAAAAATGGCGTGGGGTCCCCCTCAAAATCTATACCAGACCCTTCAGGTCTGGTATGGATTTTGAGGGGAACCCTGCGCCAAAATTAAAAAAAAAGGCGTGGGGTCCCCCCCAAAATCCATACCAGACCCTTATCTGAGCATGCAACCTAGCAGGCCACAGGAAAAGAGCGGGGGGACGAGAGAGCGGCCCCCCTCCTGAACCGTACCAGGCCACATGCCCTCAACATTGAGAGGGTGCTTTGGGGTAGCCCCCCAAAACACCTTGTCCCCATGTTCATGAAGACAAGGGCCTCATCCCCACCACCCTGGCCGGTGGTTGTGGAGGTCTATGGGGAGGGGGCTTATTGGAATCTGGAAGCCCCCTTTAACAAGGGGACCCCAGACCCCGGCCCTCCCCCCTGTGTGAAATGGTAAGCGGGTACAAGAGTACCCCTACCATTTCACAAAAAAACTGTCAAAAATGTTAAAAATGACAAGAGACAGTTTTTGACAATTCCTTTATTTAAATGCTTCTTCTTTCTTCTATCTTCTATCTTCCTTCGGTTTCTTCCTCCATCTTCTGGTTCTTCTGGTTCTTCTGGTTCTTCCTCCGGTGTTCTTGTCCAGCATCTTCCTCCACGGCGTCGGCGTCTTCTTCCCTTCTTCTCCGGGTCACTCCGCATCCATGATGGCATGGAGGGAGGCTCCCGCTGTGTGACGCTTTTCTCTTCATCTTCTTCTCTTCATCTTCTTCTCTTCATCTTCTTTTCCGGCCACTCCGCATCCATGATGGCATGGAGGGAGGCTCCCACTGTGTGACGCTTCTCCTCTTCTGACGGTTCTTAAATAATGGGGGGGTGGGGCCACCGGTGACCCCGCCCCCCTCTGACACACAGGGACTTGACGGGACTTCCCTTTGGCATTCCCCGTGATGCCACAGGGAAGTCCTGTCAAGTCACCGTGCGTCAGAGGGGGGCGGGGTTACCGGGTGGCCCCGCCCCCCGTTATTTAAGAACCGTCAGAAGAGGAGAAGCGTCACACAGCGGGAGCCTCCCTCCATGCCATCATGGATGCGGAGCGGCCCAAAAAGAAGATGAAGACAAGAAGATGAAGACAAGAAGATGAAGACAAGAAGATGAAGACAAGAAGATGAAGAGAGAAGCGTCACACAGCGGGAGCCTCCCTCCATGCCATCATGGATGCAGAGCGGCCCGAAAAGAAGATGAAGACAAGAAGATGAAGAGAAGAAGATGAAGAGAGAAGCGTCACACAGCGGGAGCCTCCCTCCATGCCATCATGGATGCAGAGTGGCTCGAGGAGAAGAAGGGAAGAAGACGCCGACGCCGCGGAGGAAGATGCCGGATGAGAACACCGGAGGAAGAACCAGAAGAACCAGAAGAACCAGAAGAAGAAGAAGATGGAGGAAGAAACTGAAGGAAGATAGAAGAAAGAAGAAAGAAGAAGCATTTAAATAAAGGAATTGTCAAAAACCGTCTCTTGTCATTTTTAACATTTTTGACAGTTTTTTTGTGAAATGGTAGGGGTACTCTTGTACCCCCTTACCATTTCACACAGGGGGGAGGGCCGGGATCTGGGAGTCCCCTTGTTAAAGGGGGCTTCCCGATTCCTATAAGCCCCCCGCCCGCAGACCCCAACAACCACCGGCCAGGGTTGTGGGGATGAGGCCCTTGTCCTCCTCAGCATGGGGACAAGGTGTTTTGGGGGGCTACCCCAAAGCACCCTCCCAATATTGAGGGCATGTGGCCTGGTACGGTTCAGGAGGGGGGCACTCTCTCGTCCCCCCTCATTTCCTGCTGCCTGCCAGGTTGCGTGCTCGGATAAGGGTCTGGTATGGATTTTTAGGGTGACCCCACGCCATTTTTTTTTTTAAATTTTGGCCGGGGTTCCCCTTAATATCCATACCAGACCTGAAGGGCCTGGTATGGAATTTAGGGGGACCTCCCACGTCATTTTTTTTTTAATTTTGGTTAGGGGTTCCCCTTTGGTGAATTACCATGCCGTTTTTATCAATGAACTTTTATGTGTATTGTCGGACCGGCAATTCATTAATAGCTGCAAGTAGTTTTAAATGACTTTTTTCCTTTGAAATGTCATTTTGCTGTCAGACTGTTCTAAACACGGGAAACATGCACCCCTTTACAGGGATACTATAGACACCCCCAGGCACGAAATTTAAAGGTATATTACACTTTTATTGTTTCACTTTAAGCATTATTAAAATCGCTGCTCCCGAAAAATTGGCCGTTTTTAAAACTTTTTTTTGCATTGATCCTTGTCCTCTGGGGCAGGACCCAGGTCCCCAAACACTTTTTATGACAATAACTTACATATAAGCCTTTAAAATTAGCACTTTTGATTATTCATGTTCGTGTCCCATAGACTTTAACGGTGTTCGCGTGTTCAAACAAAATTTTTTGCCTGTTCGCAAGTTCTGATGTGAACCGAACAGGGGGTGTTCGGCTCATCCCTAGTTCTGGGACAAGGTCATATGATGCTGTCCCACTTTTACTGCACATGCGCGCTATCGGGGGCACGCAGTGTGGTGATCTGTGTTGCCATGTCTCTTAGATATGGCGCATCACAGATTGTGGTAAAGAGCCCATGACACACAGACCAGTAACTGGTTGTTACCAGCTCTCCTCTCCTTACACACAGTTTCTAGTGTGAGGAGAGGAGACCCAGGGAACAGTGAGTTACCGATCTGTCTCTGTCAATGTACTGCACCAAGCACCACACAAAGAGAACCTGTCCCATCAGCAGTGTTACAGTCCTTATCAGTGTAAAAATATCCTAGGATGGACTTCTGCGCTACTATATTGAAACCGTGTGGAAAATAAAATGTAATATTAATAATGTTGATGCTGCAAAATCGAATATAGTGAACACCCCTCACTATTAATAAAACTAAGAAAATGCACAATCGTGATAAATTGTGTAAGTGATTCTGCGCAGCAATTACTCAATACATGCCAGCCATGTCCAAGAAAGTTTACATCACTGAGGAGGCATTTCAGATCCTTAGCATGACTGAGAGCAGTGGGAAGTTCTCACAGTCCGATTCAGATTCGGTGTATGAACCCATCGAAAGCAGTGAATGGGCGACCAAATCGGAGGAAGAAAGGGTTCCTCCTAAAAGGATACAGCACTCTGAAAACCAAGCAGCCACCAGCAGCGCCTTACACCCCTATGGTCAATCATAAAACACCAATGGCGCTAGACCCCAGGATGAAAGGCCCAGAAGCAGCGCTGGAGTATCACATTTCCCAAGTACCAGCACTGGAGTATCACATCCCCCAAGAATCAGGGCCCATATATACCTCCCAGATGCTCTTGCCAACCCATTATGGCTGCCTTCCAACCTGGGATCAGCAAGCATTCCCCATTTTACTGCACAGCCAGGTGTGCAGTCCAATACTAAACAAATTTCAGAAATGTGTTTATTTATTTTTGCCTGACAGTTCACTTTCAATTAATTGTGGACCAGATAAATCGTTTTGCCCAAAAGTATATTTTATGGGCCTCACCCCTAACATAAGGCTTACAAAAAAAATTAAGATTGGTATATATGGTACATATTGGTCCACCCATCCCATCCTCCACATGCCCATTTATTCTTCTGTAATGTCCAGGTCCCTCTATGAAATGATCATGCGCTGCCTTCATTTCAGTAACAATACCCAGTACCCTCCCCAAGATCACTCCAACTATGACAAAATATACAAAATTTACCCACTTATTAATTTTGATTTCACAAAGATTTTCTGAACTGACCAATATATGTGTGGATGAATCCCTTGTCCACTTCACTGGCCGGCTGGGATTCAAACAATACATTCCAAGCAAAAGGGCCAGATATGGAGTAAAAATCTACAAGCTTTGTGAAAGAGCCACAGGATATCTCTATGCATTCTGCATATACAAAGGAAGAGATGCCCAGCTCCAGTCCCCTGAGTGCCCAAACTACATTGGCACCAGTGGCAAAATCATATGGGACCTGGCATACCCACTTCTCGAAAAAGGTTATATCACATCTACCTGGATAACATCTACACCAGTTTGACCCTTTTCCGCCACCTACACCATGCAAAAACCTTGGCCTGCGGTACCTCCAGAAACAAGCTTCCCACAAACTTTAGTGAACACAAGGCTACAAAGGGGAATCAACAAGTCTGAGAAATGACAAAGTGTTGGCCGTGAAGTGGAAAGATAAGAGAGATGTCTACAACCTGTCCACCATTCACAATGAGACCTCAGTGGAGATTCCCGGAAGACACGGTCCCATTCAAAAGCCTGCATGCACCCAAGATTGCATTCTTTACATGGGAGGGGGGGGGATTTCAACAATTAAATGCTTAAGCTCTATTCAGCATCATTTGGTTTCTTATATAAAAAAGTTGCCATTTATCTTATTCATTCGACCATTTACAATGCTTATGTCACCTACACCAAATCCACAAAAAGATCTACCCCCTTCCTCAAATTCATAGAAACAATCATCACGCCCCTCATCTACCAGCAAAGATCCCCCCCAGAAAACCTTCGCTCTGATGCTGTTAGCAGACTTCATGAGCGCTATTTCCCTGAGAGCATTCCAACATCAAATGCAGGCCGAAGATGCCAAAAAATATGTTGCGTATAAATATGTTGCGTATGCAGCAGAGGGGGAGTTAGAAAAGATATCAGCTAACATTGTCCCCAGTGTCTCTCCCAACCTGGCCTATGCATTAAAGAATGCTTCTGACGTTTTCACACATCCCTAAGATATTATCTCATATTTTTAGCTGCCTGCCATTTCCCCATTTTCAACATCTGTGCTGACCATCTCTGTCTGCTACCTGTACTATGGACCATGTTCCTGCCTGCTACCAGAACCAATATTTTGGCTGTGCTGACCATGTCTCTGCCTGGACAATTCCTATGGCTGTTGAATAAATTTAACATTTGAGGTTGGAGATTTCACCATGTACACCACCTCCTTAAGATTCAGAAATATTAACAGGGACAAAATTGTAGTTTAGAGGTGCAGACAATCAATAAAAATTGATATTAGAAAAATATAACATTTTTAATAAACACATATAAAAGAAAAACAATTAGTATAAAAAAGAGCATAATGGAGCTCAGTGGTCACTATACAAAAGAATAGGTGCCTCTACGCATGGTTAATTAACACTTGTGTCTTCACTGAGCAACAGCTGTGGATCAGCCAATGATGGCCTGTATCCCAGCAGCGACGTCAGACACTGCAGGGATCAGGTGTGTATATAATTGCCTCAGAGTCAGTAGAGATTGCCGTGGCAGACTACCCTGACACTTGTATGTCCATGAAACCAAGTTAAAAGTAAGTTACGCTCTGTTTGACTGTGGCAGCCATATTTTCATATTTTGTTGGTGATAAGTTATCATCTTAATACTTGCTGGTTATCATATCTCTTTAGGGGTTATTCCCTGTGGGACAGAGCAGCTGTTTTGATCCTCCCTGGCCTACAGGTATCATATTGATTAGTGGTGCGCATCTTCACTGGTCTCACGATTCGATTCGATTACTATTATCTGGTCAACGATTTGATTCCATTCCGCGATGCATCACAATGCATCATGATTACCGACGAGCTCCCACTTCCGCTTGGGCCGCCTAGGTGGCCCTTCCACCCTGCAATCTTCTGAGACACATCACAGGTCCCAAAAGACTGCCTGGCTTTGCAGGACAGCGCAGTGAGACATGCACACCCGGCTGTGAAGCTGCAACCTGTCACAGCCGGATGCCCACAGTAGTATTGCCAGCGCCGTGGACAGGCAGCGGAGAGAAGGGAGGGTTTGGGTGGCCACATCGCTAGATTGTGGGACATGTGAGTGTCTTTTTTTTTAAAGTCAGAAGATACACTTTTTGTAGCTGCTGACTAACAAAAAATTGACTGGAACTCCACTTTGAATTAAAAATAACCTCACTCCCTTAAAAAGTGCACTAATCTGGTGCACTACAGGGTACAGACAATCACACACACTGCTGATGGGAGGTCAGAAGAGATAGAATCCACAGCTGAAAAGCAGCCCTGTGAAGTTTCCTGTACTGTCTCTGTGCTGACCAGTGGCAGCTGGTGCTCAAATTTTTTGGGGGGGCACAAACAAACTGAAAAATATTGAACCTCCCCCATCAAATGCAGCCACTGTGCCCATCAAACGCAGCCACTGTGCCCATCAAACGCAGCCACTGTGCCCATCAAATGCAGCCACTGTGCCCGTCATATGCAGCCACTTGTGCCCGTCAAATGCAGCCACTTGTGCCCATCAAATGCAGCCACTTGTGCCAATCAAATGCAGCAACTTGTGCCCATCAAATGCAGTCACCTGTGTCCATCAAATGCAGCCATCACTTCACTAACCCCCCCACAATGCACGGGCCGCCACTGGTGCTGACAGTTCTTTGGCATTCCTGTTTGCACCTTCCAGCACACTAGGAGTTAACAGTGGAATGTGCAAGGGGGAAGCCCAGGCAACTGTCAGCACTGAGTGTGAGGTGTAAGTAGAGTACAAACACATTTGTACTCTACTTACTGTTGTTAAAATTACTGTGTTTTAATAAATGCCGTGTTACAATGAATGAAGTGCCCCGCTGTATGTGCTTTTTAAAAAAATACGGAACTTCATACCGAATTTTACAGTACAATACATCCCGCTCATGTGACTGCCCGGCCCAGGCTGCCTCTCTCCTCTCACGTCTCATGTCTCTCCTGACGTCAGCGGGGAATTCTCAGCCCTGCCCACTGACTGTAGCTATCAGAAAAGAGGCGGGGCTGAGAATTTCCAACTGATGTCAGGAGAGACATGAGATGTGAGCGGAAAGAGGAGAGAGGTGGGCCGGACAGGGTAGTCACATGAGCGGGATGTATTGTACTGTGAAATTCGCATTTGTTAAAACACGATAATTTTAACAATACACTCGGAGCACTCTCCCAGGAGGGGTGGGGCAAGTTGGGATGGCGTCACCCGGCAATCTATTTTCCGGTTGTATGCATCGATGCTGTATCAGGGACACCCGAATTGCGATGCATCGATGCAACGATTCATTTCAGCACCCCTAATATTTATACCAAATAAAGGAATATTGGCAAAAAGAAGTGTTCAGGTATGAATTGCCGCCCTAATTGTCTTTCCTTGTTATAAATCTGAGTTCTAGATAGAAAAGTATTGTGATGAATTATATCTTGTAGGGCATTTTTCTGAAGTTTGTTGCTAGCATATGAAGTGTGCATCGTGGGGAGGATATCTGTGTCAGTCCATTAATTTGTCAAATTTTCCGATATATCAGTGAAGGTTCAAATTGATTTTATTTAAGTGGTAAACAATTAATTTGGGTGACACTAGGATTCATGGATGTTAATTATATGGTCTTGCAGATGTAAATACAGGGTTATTTTTGGTACACAGACACCTCATTAGAGCTCTTGACGGGCTCTGAAGATTCCTTAGAACCGTGACCTTCTTAAAGGGATGAGAGTGCATCCATCAGATGATCCCTATGTTATGTTAATTATGTAAACACAAGATTTATTGAATTTGATAGAACCTGTTTTTAGGTCTTTATTACTGTTTTTGTATTTTTGTATTTTTATCGCATTATAATTTTGTTGTTTTTATGTTTTGTGTTTTAGTGGTAATGTAATAAGGTCCTACAAAAGCTTCAGAAGAAGCCACGATTGTAGTGAAACATGTAGAGGCACCTATTCTTTTGTATAGTGACCACTGAACGCCATTGTGCTCTTTTTTTATACTAATTGTTTTTCTTTTATATGTGTTTAATAAAAATTAAATATTTTTCTAATATCAATTTTTATTGATTGTCTGCACCTAGAAACTCCAATTTTGTCCCTGTTAATATTCCTATGGCTGTTGCTGACCACATTTGTGCCTGCTGCCTGGACAAATGATTTGGCTGTGCTGATAATATCTTTGCCTGCTGCCTGTACTGACTATAGACAATATTCCTGCTCGCCGCCTGAACAATTACTTTAGTTGTTACTGACCAAGTCCCTGCCTGCTGCCTGGACCAATGCTCTCCTCTGTGGACAACTGCACTATTAAAACCACAGGTAATCTTTTGTTTACCCTTTGCTCAGCAGAATGTATTTTGGGGGTGTAATTCTTGGTATGTACATGCTATGTGTTAGAAATATGAAGGGTCTTCAAATATGATAGGTTGTGTTCCTTGCATATTGGGCCTCTGTATGTGGCCAGGCTGTGTAAAAGTCTCACACTTGTTGTATATGACATACTCAGAAGGAATAGCAGAATGGATTTTGGGGTGTAATTCTTGGTATGTACATGTTATGTGTTAGAAATAGACAACTTTGTGTAAAAAAAAAAAAAGCATTTTTATTTTCTTTCCACGGTTTCCAAAAACTTGTGGAAAAAAATGACATTCTCAAAATACTCATTATGCCTCATAGAATATACGATGGGGTGTTTGCTGCTCAAAATGGGGTAATTTTGTTGGTAATTTCATTGTCCTGGTGCTTCAGGGCCTTAAAAAATGTGATAGGTAGTCAAGAAATTAGATGCGTAATTTATGCTCATAGAACACCTGACGGTGCTCCCTGTATGTTGGGCCTCTCTATGTGGGCAGGCTGTGAAAAAGTCTCACTTATGTGGTATCGTCATACTCAGGAGGAGGAGAAAATGTGTTTTGAGGTGTAGTTGTAAGTATGAATATAACGTGTGAGATAAATAATTTTGTGAGAAAAAAAATCTTTAATTTTGCAAAGAATTGTGGGAAAAAATTATAACTTCAAAAAAACTCACTATGCCTCTTATTAAATACATTGGTATGTCTACTTTCCACAAAGGGGCCATTTGGGGGTATTTGTACTTTCCTGGCTTATTAGTGTCTCAAGAAATGAGATGGCTGTTAGTACATCAGGTATGATCAATGATTGGCACCATAGTTTGTAGATTCTAAAACTTTCACACAGACCAAATAATATACACTACTTTGGGTTATTTTTACCAAAGCAATGTAGCAGTATAAATTTTGGCCAAAGTGTTGGCCAACATTTTGGCCAAAATTTATGAAGAAAAATTACTTATTTGCAAAATTTTATAACAAACGAAGAAAAATGCTTTTTTTTCAAAGTTCTGTCTTTTTTCATTCAGAGCGCAAAAAATGAAAAACCCAGTGGTGATTAACCATTTACCGACCACCTGCCGTCATTATACAGTGGCTGTTCGAAGAGGAATACCATTAGTTTGGCAGCAGATAGCTGAAATAACCCCGGTATCCTCTTCTTCAGCGGGCGTTTGGCTTTCAGATAAAAGTGGTCTCAGCAGCAGATTCGCCGCAAGATCACTTTTATTGGGGGCGTTTGAGGGCCCGTCGGTAGCAGCGGAGATGATCAGGTCCTCTTCCCTCACAGGCTGTATGCTGAGTGAGGGAAAGATGGCCCTCACTCGGCTCCACACCATTGGATGGCGGGAGCAACGTTAAACATCACTTCTGCCCAATGGTCTTAAAGGGGAATTTTTTTATTTACTTTTTTAAATGACATTTGATTATTTATGTATTTTTTATTGCATTTTAGTGCAAATACGAGATCTGAGGTCTTTCTGACCCCAAGTCTCACATTTAATAGGTCCTGTCACACTTTTTTTCTATTACAAGGGATATTTACATTCCTTGAATAGGAAAAAAGTGACCCTTTTTTTTTTTTTAAAGACAGTGTAAAAATAAAAAATAAAATAAATAAGAAAAAAAATTAAATTAAAGCGCCCCGCCCCGCCAAGCTCATGCGCAGAAGCGACGGCATATGAAAATGGTGTTCAAACCACACATGTGAGGTATCGCCGCGATCATTAGAGCAAGAGCAATAATTCTAGCACTAGAACTCCTCTGTAACTCAAAACTGGTAACCTGTAGAAAACGTCTCCTATGGAGATTTTTAAGGGTCGAAATTTGTCGCCATTCCAGCATGCGCAATTTTGAAGCATGACATGTTGGGTATCAATTTACTTGGGCTAACTTTACTGCTGTCTTATTTTTTAATTCAAAAAAGTGTATGGTGTAACATAAAGTATTGCAACAACCGCCATTTTATTCTCTAGGGTGTCTGAAAAAAAATATATAAGGTTTTGAAGTTATAAGTAATTTTCTAGCAAAAAAAATGATTTTAACTTGTAAACATCAAATCTCAAAAAAAGGCTCTGTCCTTAGGTGGTGCCACCAAAAGAAAGCTCTATGTGTGTGAAAAAAGGACACAAATTTCATATGGGTACAATGTTGCATGACTGAACAATTGTCGTTCAAAATGTCAGAGCACTGAAAGCTGAAAATTGGTCTGGACAGGAAGGGGGTATAAGTGACCAGTAGGCAAGTGGTTAATGACTGACATATTACCACTGGATTGGCTTAAGGCAAGTAACTATAGACCTGCTAGTTTAACTTCTATAGTTTGGAAGATACAGAGTTTAATAAAAGACCACACAGATGTGTTTTTCTAAAAAAAACAAACCAAAAAAACTAATTTTAAGCAATAGCCACCATGGATATATGAAAGATAGAAGTTGTTAAACAAATCTGATTTCTTTTTATGAGGAGGTAAGCAAAACCTTAGACAAGGGATTGGCCGTGCACATGGTGTACTTGGATTTTGCAAAAGCATTTGACACAGTTCCCCACACACAGCTAGTGTGTAAGGTAAAGTCTACAGGCTTTGAAAGATCAGTTTGTAAATTGATAGAAAACTGGCTAAAATACCGTAGTGGTTATTGATTCATACTCTGAATGATCTAGGGTTGTTAGTGGTGTACCCCAAGGTTCAGTGTAGGGACCTTTACCTTTTAATATATTTATAAGTGATAAAGGGTCTTGGATCAAACGTACCATTTCAGTCTTTGCAGATGATACCAAGCTATAGAATAATTTCCTTACGAGGATGTCTCCAACTTACATCAATGCGCTGTTTAATCGGGCAACTATGGAACAAATGAGGTTTAATGTTGATACATGTAAATTATGCACTTGGGGGCTAAGAATATGCATGCATCATACATACTGGGGGCGGGTACAACTTGGGCACCAGTTCAGAAAAAGGATATTGGGGAACTGGAGAAAGTGCAGAGAAGGGCAACCAAACTGATAAGAGGCATGGAGGAGCTTAGCTATGAGGAAAGATTAACTTAACTGAATTTATTCTCTCTTGAGAAGAGGAGATTAAAGGGGGATATGATCAACATGTATAACTACATAAGTGGTCCATATATTGAACTTGGTGTAGAGTTATTCACTTTAACCACTTCAATACAAGACACTTTTACCCCCCAGGCCAATTTTCAGCTTTCAGCAATATCACATTTTGAATGACAATCGCACAGTCATGCAACACTGTATATGAAATTTTTATAATTTTTTCACACAAATAGAGCTTTCTTTCAGTGGTGTTTAATCATCACTGATTTTCTTATTTTTTGCAAAACAAACAAAAATACAGAAAATTTGGGAAAAAAAAAAAAAAAAACACGTTTTCTTCATCTGTTAATTAATTAATAATTTGTTCCGGAAATATGCTTGTCATCCAAAGCACTCTTATATCAAAGCAAATTTCCCCATAAGAAATATTGGAAACTCAGAGGACTTGTTCCATAACCATTTATTCATAAGTCCTTCAGTTTATAGTCCATATAAAAAGATTATAGCAATGCGATTGTGTAACCATAAAATGTCCATCAGGGCTGATCCTATGGTCACAGATGCCTGGGTGAAGAAATATTTCTGGCCCCCCCACATGGGCGTGGTCATCTTACTAACTCCTTTCCACTTTGGTGGCGCTGCCCATTGATTTCAATGGCAGGGGCGCTTTAGGAGCAGTGTATATGCCGCTCCTCAGTGGTGGTGCGTCCACTAAGGGCGCACGGGCACCACCCCCTCTCTCCAGCCACCAATCCATTCATGCATTGCATGAACCTATCCATGGCCCATGTAGCCACTCCCTATTCAGGCGTCCGGCCCCTTTCCGGATGCGGGGGCGCCTGAATTCCAGTGGCGGGGGTGTTTTTGAAGCACCTGATTAGAGCCATAGGCTCTGTTAGGCTTAAAAAAAGGTGAACTGTGAGCGCAAAGCATTGTGCTCGCAGTTCACCCAGGTGTGTTAGAAAAGCGAATGAATATTCACTTTCCTAACACTGAACCGCCTCTCAGCCAATCAGGTGCGTGGGTCTGTTATCCGTCACCTGATTGGCTGAAACAACTGGCGCTACGATTGGACGCCTATTGGGAGGAGGGGAGGAGATGCACAGAGGATACGGGAGTCACTGTCTGACCCGCCGCAAGGTCCCACCAGTAGACACCATCACCTGCCGCCACCGAGACAGGGTAAGTGCCAGGCAGATGGCGAGCCGACAGGGGGGTCACAGTGGCACTACTTGATGGGCACAGTGACAGCATTTGATGTGGCACTATTTAATGGGCACAGTGGCAGCATTTTATGGGCATAGTGGCTGCGTTTGATGGGCACAGGGGCTGCGTTTGATGGCACAACTTACTTACAGGGTGAGGCTGAGGGTAAATTCCAAGCCTCCAGAATAGACAGTGTCAGGCAGCGGCAGCCGGCAGGTGCTATGCTGGTGCAGCGCAGGTGGACAGCTACCCAGCTCAGTCACTCACAGGCAGGCTCAGGCAGCTCTCTTCAGATGTGCTCTGCTCCCCTCCCTCTGGCTCTAAACCACGCTGTCTGAGGAACTTGGAAGAGGTGGTGGAGTTAGATGACTAGGCACGGAGGCGGCACGCTCTGAATGCTGGGGTGGCTGCGGCACGCTCTGAATGCTGGGGCGGCCACAGCCTCTGATGTCTCTAGTTGCTAGACACTGGGCGGCAGGCGATTCTAGCAACCAGTGCAGCGCGCAGCAGAGGCGGCCAGCCAGGGCAGGCATTGGAGTGTCAGTGTGGATAGGACGACTGGGTCTCGGGGTGGTTGGCGCCGCTGCTGCTAGGTCAAGTGAGTGCTACAGCTTCGGTGCCCCTCCTTTGCAGTGTTGGGGAGCGGGGCACCCCATGCACCCACCCAGGATTGGCCCTGATGTCCATTCACAAATGGCAGCCTCCACAGGGGGATTAGAAGCAAAATCCAGCAGGAACTACAGAGTATAAAAGAGAAGAGAGGCTCCTCTAAGTGTAGCAATATGATTACATTTAATGAAGGTACAACATTTAGAAACTCACGTGGTTGATGATTAAAAGAGGCACATCTAAGTATGCAGGCATCTGGGGTAAAGCTGTCCACATAGACTGTCCACTACACCGCCGGCTCTCACCTCTGTCAGTCTGCAATAGTGACCGAGAAGACTAGCCTGCAGTATAGTGATCTGAAAGCGAGGCTTGAAGCGCTTGTAGAGCGCAGCATGGAAGGGATGACTGATGGCAGTGCGGAGGATGGGCTATGTGGACAGCTTTACCCCAGACGCCTGCATACTTAAATGTTTGTTTTACTCATCAACCACGAGAGTTGTTAAATGTTACATAGTTGGTAATGTTGTACCTTCTTATTGCTACACCTAGAGGCACCTTTCTTTTCTTTTATACTCAGTTGTGACATGTAGTAAGAGGTATGGCAAGTTTTTTGAAGTTGTAGTTTTGCCACTTTTTTTGGAAAATAAACAAATTAGAAAAAAAAAAGATTTTTATATATTTTATATACTGTCACCAGTACAGTATAGCGTCATCATATAACCATATAACTGGTGTGGCGGTGAACAGGGACACTGACTGGTGACGGTATGTAAAAAAAAAAAATATATATATATATATATATATATATATATATATATATATATATATATATATATATAATTTTGTATTACATTTATTTTTTTTATAATTTGTTTTACATACAGTGACCAGAGCAATATAGTGTTACCATAGTAACACTGTATTACTCTGGGGAGGTGAACAGGATTTTTTTTCTTTGTTTACACACTATGGTTGATTGTAACTGTGAATCTTACAGTTATAAGCAACCATTTTTTCTGGCCACAGTTAATCACATGGTGCAGATGGGCAGTGATTGGCCCTGTCTGTACCATGTTATGACGGTGACCAATCACAGAGCTCATCACAATAGTACACAATGAAAGGCATGTAACAAAGTCTTTCATTGTGTACAACTGTCATGTAACCTGCTGTAATTGGGCACAGCAGTCACATAGTACCGGCAGCAGGCTGGTACAGTGATCTGTCCTTGGCCATGTCCAGTACAGTGATCTGTCATTGGCCATGTCCAGTGGACACAGCGATTACAGCAGCAATGACAGATCATGTCGGAGCGCAGCCAACTATCCTGGGAGGACACCATATGACGTCCTCCCAGAACAACAGTGCTCCCGCCGGCAATCATTGTACAATAGGCTGGGCTGGATGGTGTTAAGGTTATCACAGAGGACAAGGGGGGAATTTTTACATCTGGAGGAAAAGAGATTTCATCCCCAAATACAGAAAGGCTTCTTCACAGTAAGAGCTGTGAAAACATAGAAATAGACTCCCTCAAGAGCTGGTTTTGACCAACTCAGTAGATTGTTTTAAGAGAGGCCTGGATTCTTTCCTGCACATAATATAACTGGAAACCAATATTTATAGGAAATGTTGATCCAAGGAATATCCAATTGCCTCTTGGGGGATCAGGAAGGAATTTTTTCCCCCTACTGGAGCAAACTGAATCATGCTTTATTGAGTTTTCTTTTCCTTCCTCTGGATCAACTGTGGGTATAGGGTTGTGTATATAGGATTGTATACAATTTTTTTCCCTTCTATTGTTTGAACTGGATGGACTTGTGTCTTTTCTCAACCTAACTATTGTAATAAAATTAAACATCATTCTTTCCTCAGTCCCTATTCCATTTGTGCTTTGCTGCAGCTAATAAGCTCATTCTTGTTTATCAATATGTCTTGACAAACACCATGTGGAACTTAATTGAATCTGTTGTTACATTAAGACAGCATGTCATAATATGTACTGGTACAAAGTAAGTTTTCCTGAGGCTTTCTGTAGATGTGACTTGATAATGATAAATTAAATGTATTTTGAACAGGATATCAAGCAGAAGAGAACTGGACAGACACTATCAAGGAAATATAACATACACTAGTTAGAACATTATCTGGAAAGCTTCAAATGAATAGGTCAAAGCTGTGCCAACCCTGAAGGGCATTATCATGCTGCTGATAATGGTACAAAAACCAAGTCTTGAAAGGCTAATTGAATATAATAATTATCTTGATTCAAAATTAGTCCATTACTTGTAAGATGGGAGGAATTAAATAAAAGATTGGACATAGGCCTGCACTGAAAATATCTACGATATGTTCCCACTAATTATTCGTTAGTAGCAGGCTGGATGTGGGCCTAGGCTTGAGAAGATATTGCAGTGTTCCATCAGAAATAAATTTGAATGCCGTTGCACTTATTAGATTCTCCAATTACTTATAGATCTGTAATTTAGATATGTTGCAGGGGCAGAATTAAATGGAAAATATAGAGAATTCATGAGGCAGGTTTATTTTCACATAATGGCTAGTAAAACATATGGGCACATTTTACTGTGTGCAAAAAGCATGCATTCATTGCCAAACTACATTAATACAGAACTCGATGGATGTTCTTTTAGGAGCTCTCATATTATCAGTGCTGTAGATCTTTCTCAAGAGACTCTGGCTCCAATTTATTAATCCAGTAACTTGGACACAATAGAATGCCATAATCACACATCAAAAGTTTTGCTTTTTTCTTTCATAAAAACAGTTACGGGAAACAATATCAATTACTTTTGAAATGATAGCCCACCTAAAACTGAAACTGCAATAAACTGACCCTTTAAAGCCCACTTAAAGTCTTATATGTTTTTAGCACTATATTATAAATGTTATTTTTGACTGATATTTTCATGGAAATAACTTAAAACACCTAGCAAAAATGCTGTTACTTGCCCATACACTCAAATGTTTGATACTGAGTAACAGCCCTCTGCACAAGTGTCCTCATACAGACTTGCATTGCAAGGAAAGAGAGGTGGGTATGTCAGACCATCTTTGTTATAGGATGATGATTACTGAATGCCCTAGGTCTAACTCTGGAGACTATTCAGCTTAGGCACCCTGCCCAAATTCTGTGAGACACAATATTTTATTTACAATAAAGTGCAGGTAAGAAAGTACAATTTATAGTACTGTGGCTCATATCTGAGGACTGAATAGAAAGTCTAATAGAGGTATTCTGTTAGCGCATATTGCAAACCTTCCTACTGTACCTGCACCTTGTTTTTTTTACCTGCATAAGATGTGCATTGATCATGTAGTTTTATTGTATCATTTGTTGGCCTGTATGTACAGCCTATAGTAGAGTAAATCTTAACATTCCCGTAAATCTTAACATTCCAGTCTCGGCAGTTTCAGTTTGTGTTGACACAAGAGGCATGCGGCATGGCACTGCACACGTTAATACGTGGCCTCTGTCTGAAGTCTAAGAATTGATTTTTTCTGTGAATAAACTACATATCCCACAATCCTTGGGTCTATCTTTCTAGCACTGGTGCAGGTACAATAATTAGACCTGACTCTGCCAAAAACAGGCAAAGCATAGAGAGTTCACACATACTGGAAGAAATGTGTTTTTATTACTACCACATTTGTGAGGCAACACAAAGGAAATGGCAAGACATGTATTGGATGCTGCGTGATCCGGGACAAGAAGTTGCCTGTCTCTTTTGCAAACAGAAATTAGCTAGGTGAATTAAGGGAAATTAGGTAAATCGATCACTACAGTACAAACAAACAACAACTGTCCCAACCTATAACTGGCCTTAACTGGCCTTTACAGCAAGAAAAACATTTAAGGGCAACACTTGTAACACAAAAACAAAGAAAAATTCCCAGCTCAACTTACCAACCAGCCTGCAACAAACTGAATTGTCCTGTCTAATAGTTCACAGTAAAACAGGTGTTTAGTTGTGCTATTTTTACCCCTGTGCCTTTAAAGAGGAGTGAGCTCCCTCCAGGCAAACCTGACCTCAATCTATCCATTACTATATATGTACTTCAACTATGGAGACTTTCAAAATTTATAGAGTTAGGACTGCTGGTAATACTGGGTTGCCTTGTCACAGCCTATTCAGCTTACGCATGTATTTGCAAATGTGTGCAAACAAAACCCCTGTTTTTAGCGTGAACTGTTAGACAGGGGCGCATGTGCAGCAGCCTGAGGTGAAGGTAATGTTACCTTAGAGCTCCGCTCCTCGGGAGTTTTCATCGGAGGACTACAGGTCCCAGTGAACCAGCAAGTATCCCAAAAATGCAGAAAATCCTACCTAATACTGTCAGCTTCACTGACAATGGTCTTGAGAGCTCCTAAAACGAAAATTAAAGCAGGAAAAATGAAGGAAACGGCACACAGGCTGGCGGCTGGAATGGCGGCGGCATCCTCTCCCTCACAGCACAGCGGTGAATACACTAAAACATCTTTACCTCACAGTCAGCACAGCGGTGAATACACTGAAAAATCTTTACCTCACAGTCAGAAGACACAGGCTGCTAACGATGAGTCTGAGTCTGATTATGAATACTGTGAATTACAAGCTGCTACACAGTCTGACATCTTCAAAAAATTTGAATGTATGCTTCAGAAAGCCCTCAAACAGACTTCTGATCATATAACTGACAAACTGACTAAAGAAATTAGACAACTAGGTCAGAGAACAGCTGACTTAGAACTGAGGGTTGATGAAATTGATAATTTTACACATAACTACATGTCTTAGATGAAGGTACTAAAAGAGGAAAACCTTACATTACAAAATCGTTTAGAGGAACTAGAGAACAGAGATCGTAGATCGAATCTGCGAATCAGGGGAATCCCTGAATCTGTTCTAGACCTGCAGGCTAATATCATGGCGCTCTTTCAAGAATTATTACCTGGAACCCCTATTGACAGGTTCGAAATGGATAGAGTGCATAGAGCGTTACCCCCACGCAAAATAAATGGTCACCCGAGGGATATTATAGCTAAATTGCACTTTTACAGAACCAAAGAACAGATACTAACAGCTGCCAGAGGGAGAGAATCTCTTAGCTTCCAGGGCAATACCTATCAACTCTTCACAGATTTGTCCCCACTAATGGTTGCAAAAAGACGTGCACTTAAACCTCAACTCCAGGTACTCCAGAGAAATCAAATTTCCTATCAATGGGGATTTCCTTTTTGTCTCAGATTTACTCATTTGGAAACAAAATATGTTTGTCGCTCTTCAGAGGACTTGAAGTCAGCCCTATTTGATATGGGCCTAGCCGAAGCAATCTTACCAAATGACCAGTCTCATAGGCGCTCAGCTTTTCGTTCTACACAGCAAAACAAAGACCCAAAACCCAGCTATTCCACATCTTCCCATCAAAATCTTAACAAGCGAGGTCGATATGAACATTCACCACCAAACAATGAGGATTCAATGGACTGACAATGTAAGCCAGACTAGTTATTTGTCCTTGCTACTTTTTTCCAGCACAGTATGCTGACAGAGTTAATAAACTGGCCATATTCATGACTAAAATGAGTTATGGCTACATACTACTGTTATGTTACAAAAATTTTTATTTTTTTTATTTTTTTTTTATTTTTTTATATTAACTTTTTTCTGTTTTTTTTCCTCTCAAGTTTTTGAACTTTATTTTTTCTTTTTTTGTAACAATTTAAGCAAAATTTTTCCATGATAGTAATGGAATAGTTCCTGTGGTCCTCCGATGTTATACATCCCTTAGGAATTTCTTGTTGCCCTTTATTCGACCTAAGGACTCCTACCATTGTTATGGGGGTCTCTATTGGTGGTCCCGGACCTTCTCAGAGAGTTCTAAAAACTCTCCTGAGATGCTCCTACACCCTATTATTTAGCCTTTATATACTGCTAAATTGTCTTCATATTGGGTTTGTTCGATTCTCCTCTCCTTTTTTCTTTTTCTATTCTATTGCTTCTTTCTTTAATCTTTGCTATTCCCTCCTGACTCTCGGGTTGGTGATCCTGGCTCTCGATGAGTACTCTGCTTGTTATGCTATAATATTCGCATTCGTTGTTTTATGGCTCCTATAAATATCTTGTCATTAAATGTACAGGGGTTTAATACTCCACATAAGCGAACCAAGGTTTTACGCTCTTTTGCTATGAAAAAAGCTAATATTATATGTTTGCAGGAAACGCATTTTACTGACAAAGTTTATCCCAAATTTCTTTCATCATCATATCCACAATTCTATACTGCTTCAGCTACAGTTAAACAGCGCGGAACTCTCATTGGTTTTCACCGTTCCACTCCGTTTAACCTTGTATCCAAAATAACAGACCCTGAAGGACGATATGTTCTCCTAACAGGATTTATTTCTGATAATCCTATTACTATTGTGTCTTATTATGCCCCTAACAAACGCCCAACTGCTTTCTTACCCCACCTTTTTCAACTTATAGAAGTACATAAGTTTGGTACTGTTGTTATTTGTGGGGATTCTAATGCTACTATTTTCCCGTTCTTAGATAAATCTCCCCCTGGACCTACCACAAACTCAATAAACCTAACTTTTCAACATCTACTCACCACTCATAGCCTGGTAGATACTTGACGAGAGATGAACCCTATTAGTAGGCGCTTCACTCATTATTCTTATCCGCATAACTCTTTTTCACGAATAGATCATATTCTAATCCCGTCAAGTATGCTACCAGAAATCATATCATCCAAAATCATTCCTTTTCCACGGACAGACCACTGCGCAGTATTCATTACCATTGCTTCCACAATTCCTAGATCACACGATACCACTTGGTGTATAAACGATTCAATTCTGACCCACCCTTCTCATCGTGTTGAGATTGAAAAAGCACTTTCTGATTACCTAAAATCCAATGATACAGACGATGTCTCTGCTATTACATTATGGCAGGCGCACAAGGTAGTCATTAGGGGTAGACTGATACAACAAGCAACTAACCTTAAAAGAGAACGCAAACTGTTGTTTGCAAAACTTGAATCTACCTTTAATGACTGTCATCAAACTTTTCAAACCTCCCCGAATGCTACCAACAGTACCAAACTAGAAAAAGCCCGCCTGGATCTAGATCTTTTTCTTACTGATACCGCATATAAACTTATAAGTAAACGCCAGCATGTTCAATATCGCAGGGCAAATAAACCTGATACACCTATGGCCAGAATTTTAAAAAATTCACAACATATACATACGCCTACCAGATTGAAAGTATCCCGGGAATCTTACACTAGTAACCCAGTGAAAATACTTGAAATTTTTCGCTCTAAGTTATCTAAACTATATTCTTCTGCCTCAAATTTTGATAAAACTAAAGCAGACACACTGTTCTCCAATATCACGCTTCCTAACCTTGATCAACAACAGAAAGATCTTCTTAAATGTCCAATTACAGATACTGAAGTCCTTAACGCAATAAAATCTTTAAAATTACGTAAAAGACCAGGCCCAGATGGATTTTCGGCAACATATTATAGACAATTTGCATCAATCTTAACACCTGTCTTAACTAAAGCCTTCAATTCGATCCTTAAAGGTAACTCATTTAGAACAGAGACTCTCACCTCTATAATAGCAATGATCCCCAAACCACATTCTGACTCCACCTCCTGGACTAATTATCATCCTATATCCCTCCTAAATCTCGATATAAAATTAATTGCTAAAATTTTGGCCACTAGACTGAATAATATTATTGGCCTACTAATTCATAAAGACCAAACAGGCTTTATGCCTAAACGCCAAGCTGGAGATAATATCAGGAGAGCACTCTTACTTATTAATGCGGCTAAAACTAGACGAATCCCAGCTTGCCTTGTATCCTTAGACATAAGGAAAGCATTTGATTCGGTTACGTGGCCTTATATGGAATATGTCCTTGGTAAATGGGGATTTGGAAACAATTTTTTAACCTGGGTCTCATCCTTATACAATAATCCTAGAGCATATATCAAATATGCAGGCTATAAGTCAACAATGATTGATATCAAAAGAGGCACTAGACAAGGATGCCCTCTTTCCCCTCTACTTTTTGCCCTAATAATAGAACCCCTGGCATACCTTATTAGAACCAATCTTGACATTAAAGGTATCGAACTAGGTGGTTATCACCATAAACTATGTCTCTTTGCGGATGACATTCTCATATTTTTGTCTCATCCCCATATATCCACCCCTAATCTACTAAAAACACTAGATAATTTTGCCCAAATATCAGGACTACATGTTAATCCAACAAAATCAAATGCATTAAATATTTCCTTATCTCAATTAGAACTTCAGCAGGCACAAACTTCCTTACCCTTTACTTGGGTTCCAAAGCTGCTTCCATACCTAGGAATAAAACTCACAATCTCTCTTAAAGACCTTTTTGCAGCAAATTACTTACCCCTCCTTAAACAAACTTCCGGCTTCCTGAAACAATGGGCTCTTCTATCCTTGTCATGGTTGGGAAGGATTAATGCGGTAAAGATGTCAATCCTGCCGAAATTCTTATATTTATTTAGGGTACTCCCTATTTCTTTACCCTCTTACTTTCTTAGACTTACTCAACGTAGAGTTATGTCCTTCATTTGGGGTACCACCAAACCTCGTATACCTAAATCTACACTTTACCTTAATAAATTGAGTGGTGGTTTGGGATTGCCCAACTTTTCCTCCTATTTCTACGCTGCACAGCTAGCACTTATACCCAAGTATCATACTTCTGTAGAAGCTCCCCTATGGGTAGCTATTGAATCAGTGGAAAGTGACCCTATCTCAGTGGCAAATATGTTTTGGCTCTGTCCTGCTGATAGAATATATCTTTCTAATCCTATCACGAAACAGACCCTAGCAGTATGGGATAAATGTAAATTTGCACATAATCTTCAATCAACACATAATCCCTTGCTTTCATTTCTTAATACTCCAGCCTTTTATCCTGCCTGGAAATTCCCAAAATCATTCTCTGCATGGACCTCTACGAACCTGACTCGTCTATACAATCTTTCCTCGACTAAAGCTATTTATACATTTCCTGTACTATGTGAAACCTTTGGGTTACCTAAAACTGAAATATTTCGATATTTACAAATTAAAAATTTTTATGAACCACTTCTTAGTACAGGCTCAACTCTTAATCAAATGACTCAATTTGAGCAGATTTGTATAAGTGATCCACACATTAGAGGACTTATCTCAATATTATATTTCCAACTTAATATGATATCTAGTGAGTTTCTACCCTCATACACAACTAAATGGGCACAAGATATGAATCGAGTGTTTAATAAACAAGATTGGTCGAATATATGGTCAGCCACCAAAACTTCCTCTCCAAATTGTTTTGCTGTAGAAACTAATTACAAGGTTCTAGCACGCTGGTACCTTGTACCAGCTAGAATAGCTAAATTTGTCCCCACATATTCACCTAATTGCTTTAGAGGAAGTGACACAGCAGGAACACATTTTTACATATGGTGGCAATGCCCCGTAGTTGAAGAATTCTGGAAGACTATATTTCTTATGGCTTCTAAAGCCCTGGAAATCACGATTCCTCCAGATCCTGCAACGGCACTCCTAAACCTTAAACCCACAATACTCACCCATACTCAATTCCAATTGTTTATCCAACTTAGCACTGCAGCTAAACAAATGATTGCCAAGGCGTGGAAGTCACAAAATCGAATTCTTGCTGAAGCTAAACACAGAATGAACAGAGCACTTTTATACGCCAAGATGACAGCTATTGAAGAAAATAAAATAAATAAATTTCGCAAAATTTGGCAACCATGGGTTAAAAACTACCTCCCTACAGATTTTGACCGATCTCTGTTGTTACCACACTAAGATATATATCATATTATTACTGAAATATATATTATATTTGTATACCTAATGAGAGCTGGATCATCATCCCGGGAAACTCTCTTTTTTTTTTTTCTCTCTTCTTTCCTTCTTTCCATCTTTATCTCTCCTCCCTCTCCTTTTCTTTTATTATTTCCTAAAATATTCCTATGGATACTTAGTCTAATAACTTGATTTATTTCTCTAATCTTACATCTAGAATCCCAACTAGTGTATAGTAAATATGGTTGTAAGATATCTCTAAAATTACTTTATTTTATTAACTTATTTATTTATCTTTTTTATCATATTGCAAAGATCTTCTGATGATTGATATGTATCCATGTATTGTATCATTTTATTTCTTCTTCTGTGAAAACTCAATAAATATATTTAACAAGAACTGTTAGACAGGACACGTAGGTTTGTTGCAGGCTGATAAGTAAGATGAGTTAGGAATTTTTCTTTGTTTTAGTTTGAATCGATCACTACATACTGCAGCCACAGCATGTGAGCCCATCATTACAAGGTAAGGCAAACAAACAACCCAGGGCTTATAACTACACTAGCACCAAGTTAAAATAAAATAAAAACATTTGAAATTGTACAATGTTTTAAATGTCTCTTTGATCATTGATATTGGATAAATGTCAGCTATGCATCTTGTAAACAATAAATTATACACAGTTCCAGTCTGAAAACACCTTTCCTGACGCATCATGGCAGCACACACTGGGTTGTGACTCCGCCCCCACAACCTGACAGGATTGGTTAACTATAAATTTGAAGGAGAGGCACCCCCCCTTCATTCTCTTTTTTTTCCTCATCTGACAAGATTGAAACAGGATTCCGCACCCTTACCATATTCGCCCCACCAGATTAAGCCTCTCCTGGCTGGAAGTCTCTCCTGTACAGCATGTTAAGGAGCCTTTATGGAGAGTGCCCCAATCTGGTGATCTCAGGGGCAAGTATCTCTGGCACATACAAGCTTTAAAGAAGCTTAAAATATTGCAGTGGCCTCCTACCTTTTCTCCATTCCCTTCAATGGCCATTTCTTCATTTTATTTATTTTTAAAGTTCAGCTGGGCTCTGTAGTTCTACAGGCCAGGTAGCTTCCTGCATGGCGGCTGCATCCTCCTCGGCATTCTGCGCATGCGCCGGAGGAAGAGATGTAGCTTGACAAGTATCTCTGCACTTCTCCAAAATGGTGCTCATAACGACGAACCGTTACTGCACATGCGCGGTGACTTCATTTCCGCTGCGACGGTGGCGGCAAATTAAAAAAGGCCTGTAACTATCAGTTTGTTGCTGATGGTTACAGGCATATTACAGGAAATCCTCTTGGTGTTCCTTGCTGCCCTCAGTCTCAGGTAAGTCCCACATCTTATCTTACGTCTATTTTGTAGCCATTTTTGCTTCTTTACTGCTTGCAATTCTATACTGTGTTACTCTTCATTAGATACTATTTCCTGTTTCATGGAGGTCACTGTCCAAGCAGACCACCCTTATCATATGATGTAAGAGGTGCCCAGCATGTACGGTAGGTATGGAAGAGAGAGAAAGAGTGCATATTCGCTAATTTTGCGATTTCTGACAGCCCTTCCAGGTCTAAATCTTCCAACTCCAAGCATCATGAATGCTCCAGCCATACCTCGAGCCATGGAAGATCTAGAAGGAGTCGCACAAGATCCTCATCTCACCACCGTCACTCCGGTCACAGCCACTCACACTATATTCGCTCACGCCGGAGTCACTCACATAGAAGATCACCTTCTCCCCATCACAGGAGGAGCCATCACAACCGCCCTGCAGCAAACACCTGCTGGTAGTGCAGAGCTCCAGCCTTGCCAGACAAGCTAGCCTGCCAGGCATGCATCAATAAAGCAACCAAAGTCAACCAGAGTCTATTTTGGAGACAGCACTCCCTGAACACGACAAGGCAGGCCCAAGCACAGCTTCCGTAACTCAAAATTCTCCTATGGGTTTGGATTCAGAGTCTGACAATGATGATTCAGAGACTGCTACTGGATTTGACTTCACTCTGGTGGAGCCCTTTTTAAGATCAGTGAAGGAGGCCATAGGATGGGAGGAAGCAAAGGAAACCCCTCGCAAAGTCTGGAAGTACTTTCCTAATTCAAAGAGGGAACCAGAGTCCTTCCCCTTCATCGTAGAGCTGGAAGACCTCATTAAGGATGAGTGGGAGAGATTTAACAAAAGATCTAATCTGAATAATAGATTAGCTAAACTGTATCCTTTGAAGGAACAGAAGGTGAGTTTGCTATCCCACCCGCCGGTGGTTGACACTTCCTTAATGCGACTTGCAAGACATTACTTTACCCATAGAAGATGCAGTAACTTTCCGGGACGTGTTGGACCAGAAGATCGATTTAGACATGAAAAAAGCGTACTGCACAGCAGGAGGTGCATGTAGACCTGTGGTAGCAGCAGCCGCAGTAGGCAAAGCGATTTCTGGATGGTCTGCTAATATAGAGAAATCCATTCGTGAAGGAGTTGACCAGGAGAAAATAATCAGTTCTCTTCAGGAATTGAAGCTGGCAGGCAATTTTGTGGCAGAACCCTTAGTGGATGTCATTCGTTTTTCTGCAAGGACTATGTTGGCATCAGTCATGGCCAGAAGAGCTCTATGGCTCAAGCCATGGGTGGTGGATGCAGCATCAAAGACCAATTGGTGCAAGATCCCTTATGATGGGGTTAATCTCTTTGGTTCGAAACTGGACTCAGCGATCTCCAAAGTAACAGGGGGAAAATCGGGTCTCATTCCTTCTGACAGAAGACCTAAGCCTCAGAAGGGTCCTTCTTTCAAACGCAACCTTCTGGAGCAGTACAGGGAAGCGAAAACATATAGGCCGCGAGGAGAGTTTAAAAGGAATTGGAAGAATCCGCAATCTTCTTTTCTGAGGCTTCAGAAGTCTAAGACCACCTTGTCGGGGAAAAATCAGAAGTCTTTTTGAGGGTACGCCCGTCCTACCTGGGAGAGTGGGGGCCAGGCTCAGAAAATTCCAGGAGGTCTGGACGGAACACATAAAGGATGCATGGACATTGTCCACAGTAAAGCATGGACACAGATGGAGGTTTATAGACCAAATACCGGAAAAACATTTTCAGTCAACCAGACTGCCATCATCAGCAATCAAGAGAAGATTGCTTCTCAAATATGTGGCGGAACTAGTAATGAAGGGGGCAATTTTGGAGTTTCTATCACCCCAAGGAGGAAGGGGATTTTATTCCCCTCTATACCTGGTAAGAAAGAAGGCAGATGACTTACGACCTGTTATGGACCTGAAAGGACTCAACAGAAGTATTCAAGTAGAAGCCTTCAAAATGGAGAGCCTCCAATCAATTTTGTTAGCGGTAAACTTAGGAGATTGGATGCTTTCTTCAGACTTATTGGATGCCTATCTACACGTGCCCATACACCCCGCCTTTCAAAAGTTTCTGCAAATTTCAGTCGATCATCAACATTTCCAGTTTCAGTGTCTTCCGTTCGGCATCTCCTCCTCTCCCAGGACATTTACCAAGACTCTCCTTCCTGTGGTCGCGCTTCTGAGGGAGAAAGGCCTGAGGCTCCATCACTATTTAGACGATATTCTTCTCCTATCAGACACTCAGGAGACACTGATTCACCATCGCACTATACTGATAAACACACTTCAGAATTTCAGATGGTTGATCAACTGGATAAAGAGTAGTCTTCAGCCTACTCAAAGTATGACCTTTTTAGGGGCAGAACTTGATACTCGATCAAACAGAGTCAGTCTACCTCAGGAAAAGATAGGTCCCTTATTGCAAATGTTAAGGAGGCAAATGGCAAAATTCCTTCCAGCAAGAGTCTGTCTGAGCATCTTAGGGTCAATGTCGGCCACTCTACCGATGATTCAATGGGCACAATGGCACATGAGGACAATGCAGCACTCATTCCTTACCCAGTGGAATGGAACATCAATGCTCCAGTCGATCACAATTCATCGCATTGTGAAGCAGTCAATTGAGTGGTGGATGCATACAAACAATCTCAGGAGACACAGACTGTGTCAGGGGAATGTCAGAATCAGGGCCTGTCAGTATAGGCATTTCCCCATGCGCCTGCGTGGTAGAATTGCACATCGGCGCGTACCGTTTCACAGTCAGCGGGTACAAGCGCGTGTCCCGAACGGATCAGCTCACGTGGGTACACGACGCAGCGCATCAATACGAACGCGTGCACGCACATTGGGACATTCTCCTGGCGGGCCTATATAAAGACAGCTATGTCCTGTGTTTGTTGCTGGTTTGTCTTTTCAGCTCCTGTGATCTGTTCCTGAACCTGTGTACCTGTGCCTGCCCGTTGTGACCCGGATCAACCTCGACCTTGCTTGAACCTCTCTTGTGCTTGACCCTCGGCTGCCTTCTGGACTTCTCTACCTGCTTGACTACCTGTGTTTGACCCTCGGCCTGCTCCTGGACTTGTCTCTGCCTTATCCTAGTGTGGATCATCTACCTGCCTGACTACCTGTGTTTGACCCTCGGCCTGCTCCTGGACTTGCCTCTGCCTCATCCTAGTGTGGATCATCTGCCTGCCTGACTACCTGTGTTTGATACCCGGCCTGCTCTTGGACTTTGTCTCTGCATCACCCCAGTGTTGGACTATCTGCCTGTTTGAATACCCGTGTTTGACCCCTGGCCTGTTTCTGGACTTCTGCCTTGTGGTTGACCCTCAGTATCTGGCTCAGCCACCCTGCACGGATCTCTTCTCTACCTGAAGAATCGCCCAGCTTCTCTACTACCTGCTGGCGACCCATGCTCCTTCGTGCCCAATACCCGCTGTGCCATTCTCAGTGGGTATCATGCGCCCAGCTGCAAGGGGAGCCTCTCTCAGCAACTCGAACTAGAGGTCATCACCTCGGATGCCAGCCAGACAGGTTGGGGAGCTCACTATCGGAACCAGGCGGCTCAAGGTCGATAGCAATTCCAAGCGAAGGATCTAGTGTTGAATGTCCTCTAGCTCAGAGCAGCCTTCCAGGCCCTCCTAGGCTTTGGCCCGTCCTTGAAAGGGAAGAGTGTTCTAATCCAGATGGACAACAAGGTGGCAGTAACATATATTCAGAGACAAGGCGGTACCAGAAGCAGTACACTGTTGGAGGAAGTCCGTCCCGTCCTAGAATGGGCCCAGATATTTCTACCAGATCTGTGAGCAGTGTATGTTCCGGCAGCTCAGAACCTGTTAGCCGACTATTTGAGCAGAGAGTTCTTGTCGAACGAGTGGTTCCTGAACCATCAAGTCTTCAATCTCCTGACCCAAACTTTGGGAATTTCAGAGATCAATCTGGCAGCGACAACCTCAAACACCGTGTGCCAGAGGTTCCTATCGAGAGCAGCATATCCATCTGCAGAGGGGGTGGACTGCCTTATTCATCAATGGAACTTTCAATTGGGATACATATTTCCACCAACGCCTCTGATTGCGAGGTTCCTATCCAAGCTCAGGAGGTCTTCGGCATCAGTGATGGCGATAATTCCTTTCTGGCCCAGGAGGCCTTGGTTCATGATTCTGCTGCAGCTCAGTCTGGAGGACCCGCTACCTCTTCCATTGTCTCAGGATCTTCTTCACCAAGGTCAGTTCCTCCATCCAGACCCAGAGAGGCTCCATCTGATGGCCTGGATGTTGAGAGAATTAGGTTCCTAGATCAAGGCTGTTCACAGGAGGTCATTTCAACATTACTCCAGGCTAGGAAATACACAACTAATGTCACTTATGACAGAATATGGGACACGTTCACGTCTATGGTCCAGCAGAATGGTTGGGACCCTCTATCTCCAGAAGTTCTGCAAGTTTTGGAGTTTCTTCAAGCAGGTTTATCTAGAGGTCACAGTTCAAGTACATTCAAAGTACTGGTTTCGGCTCTTTCAGCAAAGACAGGTGTCAAGTGGGCCACTCACCCTCTTCTAATTCAGTTTACAAGAGCATGTGTTAAGATCAGGCCTCCAAGAAGATCGACTTTTCCAGCATGGGATTTATCAATAGTCCTGAATACTCTATCAGATTCGCCCTTTCACTCAGCTGACTCGATTACACTATGGAACTTAACTTTGAAATTAACATTCCTTATCGCCGTTACCTCTGCTAAGAGAGTTTTGGAAATACAGGCGTTAATGATTTCAGAGCCCAACATGGTCTTTTACCCAGACAGGGTGGTTCTGAAACTCTCAGACCAATTTATTCCAAAGGTATCATCATCCTTCCATTGTAATCAAGAAATCAATCTTCCATCATTTACAGATCATCAAGGTCAACCACACGCTTTGGATGTTAAGACTACTATTAGAAATTATCTGTCAGCCACAGTCTCTTTCAGGAAGACCGAAAACCTATTGGTGATTTCCCATGGAGGGAGAAGAGGCCACATGGCATCATCTTGCACCATCGCATCTTGGCTGGTCAAGACTATCAAGAAGGCCTACGACATTCAGAATCTGCCGGTACCTGGAGGCATTAGGGCTCACTCAACAAGGGCAGTGGCAGCCTCTTGGGCAGCGTATTGCAGAGTGTCTCCTGAGACAATTTGGAGGGCAGCAACTTGGTCTTCCAAGCATACATTCATGTCCCACTATAGAGTGGGCTCGGCTCAGTTATCAACGGTAGATTTTGGAAGAGCCGTTGTCCGAGCCAATTCTTCAGCTTTATAATAAATACTAAATAAAACAGGATCCTGCGAGCCACCACTAACCAGATGCTAATATAATTAAACAAATGACAGAGAAGCTGCTAGCATTAAACACGTCACATAAATCGTGCAAAGATAATTAAATAAAATATATACGCTGCGCTACCAGTATTAGGGTAATGAACACTCTGTCAATATAGATACCAAAATGCATATATTACTATTAAATAATCAATAATGGATAATTTAAAATATATAATAGATAACTATAATGGATAACTGTGTCTGAAATGACCAGTGAATATGTGAAACTATTTAAATAGATAAAAAAATAATATAATACATATAAATTGCACAACTTAATCCAAAGTGCTCCTATGCGAGGTCGTGTTCAAAATACATATATCGATATAATGTGAATTGATCATGAAATCAAAAGTGCTCAAGTGCATAAGTGATAAACAACTGTGTTACTGGCAATTCCTGCCAAAAAAGTCCATATATCACAAAACTAAAAGGATTATTCATATATCACAGTGCTCATGTGTAAATATATGGTACCCGAATGCGTCACTGATGACCGTGGTGTGAAAAGTCCATATATCTCTAGCAATTCAAAAGGTGATTCAAAACATGCAATGGTGTCATCACTTAGGTGCTCCCCTTAGGTAGTGAACGCTCACCTTAGAGCGTGCAACTTAGCAGTTAAGCTCAGTCAGTACATGCATGTGAACCACCTCTGGGCTGTTTAATGGTACCGGAATCCTGGACTCCTCAGTGTGACCCTCCGCAGTATATGAGAATAAGAGAACTTGATAGTGTAATAAAGTTTTTAAAAATGTTTATTAGACAAAGTAAATACCTTCAGGGGTACTCACACAGAACAGGTGCTCCAGTGCACCGCTCTATGATAAGCTCAAGCAGGTATATACCAGACTGGTATCGGGATGGTATGAGCCCCCTCAGCAGACAAACTTTAAATAATTTCACATATTCACTGGTCATTTCAGACACAGTTATCCATTATGGTTATCTATTATATATTTTAAATGATCCATTATTGATTATTTAAATCATCACCTTTTGAATTGCTAGAGATATATGGACTTTTCACACCACGGTCATCAGTGACGCATTTGGATACCATATATTTACACATGAGCACTGTGATATATGAATAATCCTTTTGGATTGCCAGTGACACAGTTGTTTATCACTTATGCACATGAGCACTTTTGATTTCATGATCAATTCACATTATATCGATATATGTATTTTGAACACGACCTCGCATAGGAGCACTTTGGATTAAGTTGTGCAATTTATATGTATTATATTATTTTGTATCTATTTAAATAGTTTCACATATTCACTGGTCATTTCAGACACAGTTATCCATTATAGTTATCTATTATATATTTTAAATCATCCATTATTGATTATTTAATAGTAATGTATGCATTTTGGTATCTATATTGACAGTATTCAATACACTAATACTGGTAGCACAGCGTATATATTTTATTTAATTATAATAAATACTACTACTTTAACTTGCACCCACCCGACTGGCGAGTTATTTCCCAGATGCTTGATAAAGGAACGCGGCTATTCCTCCACCAATGGCCTGCCAGTTCTGAAACGCTTCACATTTTTGTGACGTCACTGCCGGGCGCGGTGCTGTGTTTGCTCCCCAAGCCTCATTCCAATCCAGATGTCTCTCTCCACACCACAGAGGCGGAATGAACATTGTGGCCCAGCCAGCCATTAGCACTGGCGTCTGTCCTCCCCCACTCACTATTCCTGGCACCCTTATCTTTGTCTGATGGACTCTGGTCTATCCCACTGGACTGTTATATGAATAAGCTTGGACCACTGAAGGAGACCACGCTGCTGTGCTCAGCCATCCCACCCTTTCCTGCTTGGATTTGATGTGGTGCCAGCCGTAGAGGATCTGCTGTGACTTGCAGTCCCACTCCATCTCTTCAGCCCAGCAAACGAACCTGAATACAACTCCTCTTTCATCCATGTGAGTGGATATTGTTGTTTAAATAAATTGTTTTATGATACATACTCAGCGGCGCCCCTTTTCCTTGTTTTTACTCTAGCCTACTGGAACCCGCTTTTGGTTCTCTTGGTGGCTGCCCTGACTGATCCTATGACACATGTATTTACGAGTGTATATATGTGTACATATATACATCCCTCTATCTCGGCACTACATTTTGAGGTATCTGTGTATTGCGCCTTTTTATTTGTATATTTCCCAGCGTGTGCTGCCATGATGCGTCAGGAAAACAGAAAATTGTATACTTACCTTTCCGTAATTTTTCTTTCTTGACGCATCTCCATGGCAGCACACAGCATCCCACCCTTCTTTAAGATGATAGTTACAGAGAATGAAGGGGGGTGCCTCTCCTTCAAATTTATAATAAACCAATCCTGTCAGGTTGTGGGGGGGAGTCACAACCCAGTGTGTGCTGCCATGGAGATGCGTCAGGAAAGAAAAATTACGGAAAGGTAAGTATACAATTTTCTGTTTTCAGTCTGAATTATTATTTTGGTAACAACTTGAACAAATGTAGAAATTGCACTGTTTTTTCAATCTATGAATATCTGAAGAACATACAGATTCTCTAGATTGGGAGCATGCAAGATAGTTTTTGCGGCTTATAATGTTCAAATTATTTTCCTGACAGACAGCCCACAATACAGATTGACATTACAATGCCAATGAATCACATGTATGGTCAGTATTAGCAATAAGTAGTATAAAAATAACTCCATATTTGCATTTCATGTATTATGAGAGGAATAATTTAGGGCTCTGATGAAATACTTAATTCCTGCAGAGTTGGAAGATTACTTTTACAGAGTTTGATGTATCAGTGCTGTATTACTTTTTTACAAATCATTTCCAAATGCGTCATCCAAGGGATATCCAGAACAAGAAACTCTCCTCAGAGGAAATTAGAGATAAGAAAAGAACCCCCACACTATCCTAATGATAAGACTACATTTAAAGATAAACACGAATTGCAGATTTCATAGGTAAAAAAGAAAAACTATAAATTATACTATACGTTTTTGATACTTAATATATTTTAAACATTAATTCACTTTCTTTACAAAACCCAGCAATTGGTTAAAGCCTAAGTTTTGCCAAAAAACTGAAATATGAACTATTAATGGAGGAGGTGGCTTTTTATTTGCGTGTCCTTTATTCATTCATTCATAATATTTCATTCATAGAAGCTATAGCATGGCATGAGGTGAGCAGAAAAGGTGGGCATAGTCACGGGTTCCTCAGCTCTACTAAACTCCCACCGCACTGTAAGATTACGGAGTTGATTTTGGAGATGGAATGGGGGTGGAAGAGTGGTTTGCATCATTTTGCACATCATGCATGTCCAATACGATAGAAACCAAATGTTTTCTAAATTGTGAATACAGTGCCTTGAAAAAGTATTCATACCCCTTGAAATTTTTCACATTTTGTCATGTTATAACCAAAAACTTAAATGTATTTTATTGGGATTTTATGTGATAGACCAGCACAAAGTGGCACATAATTGTGAAGTGGAAGGAAAATGATAAATGGTTTTCAACATTTTTTACAAATAAATATCTGAAAAGTGTGGCGTGCATTTGCATTTAGCCCCCATTACTCTGATACCCCTAACTAAAATCTAGTGGAACCAATTGCCTTCAGAAGTCACCTAATTAGTAAACCGAGTCCACCTGTGTGTAATTTAATCTCAATATAAATACAGCTGTTCTGTGAAGCTCTATGGGGTTTGTTAGAGAACCTTACTGAACAAACAGCATCATGAAGGCCAAGGAACACACCAGACAGGTCAGGGATAAAGTTGTAGAGAAGTATAAAGCAGGGTTAGGTTATAAAAAAATATCCCAAGCTTTAAACATCTCACGGAGCACTGTTCAATACATTATCTGAAAATGGAAAGAGTATGGCACAACTGCAAACCTACCAAGACATGGCCGTCTATCTAAACTGAAGGGCCGGGCAAGGGGAGCATTAATCAGAGAAGCAGCCAAGAGGCCCATGGTAACTCTGGAGGAGCTTCAGAGATCCACAGCTCAGCTGGGAGAATCTGTCCACAGGACAACTATTAGTCGCGCACTCCACAAATCTGGCCTTTATGGAAGAGTGGCAGGAAGAAAGCCATGTTAAAAGAAAACCATAAGAAATCCCATTAGCAGTTTGCAAGAAGCCATGTGGGGGAAACAGAAAACATGTGGAAGAAAGTGCTAAGGTCAGATGAGACAAAAATGTAACTTTTTGGCCATAAAGCAAAACACTATGTGTGGCTGAAAACTAACACTGCACATCACCCTGAACACACCATCCCCACTGTGAAACATGATGGTGGCAGCATTATGTTGTGGGGATGCTTTTTCTTCAGTAGGGACAGAGAAGCTGGTCAGAGTTGATAGGAAGATAGTTGGAGCCAAATACAGGGCAATTTTAGAGGAAACCCTGTTAGAGTCTGCAAAAGACTTGAGGACAACGACCCTAAACATACAGCCAGAGTTACAATGGAATGGTTTTGATCAAAGCATATTTATGTGTTAGAATGGCCAAGTCAAAGTCCAGACCTAAATCCGATCACGTTCTGTGGCAAGACTTGAAAATTGCTGTTCACAGACGCTCTTCATCCAATCTGACACAGCTTCAGCTATTTTGCAAAGAAGAATGGGCAAAAATGTCACTCTCTAGATGTGCAAAGCTTGTAGAGACATACCCAAAAAGACTTGCAGCTGTAATTGCAGTGAAAGGTTGTTCAACAAAGTATTGACTAAGGGGGGCTGAATACAAATGCACGCCACACTTTCACATCTTTATTTGTAAAAAATGTTGAAAACCATTTATCATTTTCCTTCCACTTCACAATTATGTGCCACTTTGTGTTGGTCTATTACATAAAATCCCAATATACTCGATTTGATTGTAGCCGTATTAGTGCAGAGAAAATTGAGTACTGTCTGTGATACTTTTTTTATTTGCACTAACATACAATTTTTCAGGACAAGCTTTTGGGGTATGTCCCCTTCTTCAAGGTCCAAGCAGTACTGATTCACAAATTTTTAAGCAGAATGTTAAAGAAAAAAAAAAAAAACATTCTATAGCTCTCCCTCTGTCTTATCTCTCTTACTCTGCTGCTATCTTTATTACCATTGATTTGTATGTGTTTGTTTTTCTTGTTTTTTTTTTTTTTTCTTCTCTCTCCTTTCCCTCAGAGATGTGTTTTTTTTTTCTTTAACATTCTGCTTAAAAATTTGTAAATCAGTACTGTTTGGACCTTGAAGAAGCGGACATACCCCGAAAGCTTTTCCTGAAAAATTGTATGTTAGTACAAATAAAAAAAGTATCACGGACAGTACTCAATAAAATCCCAATAAAATACATTTATGTTTCTGGTTGTGAATACTTTTTCAAGGCACTGTGCAAAGAAAAAGCACTGTGAACGTGTGTTTTTGTGTTGCGCACAAAACTATGAGAGCTGCCATTGCTAACTGATTTTAAAGGTTCATGCTTCAGCACAGTCATTCTTATTTTGGGTCAAGAATACAGGAAGGGAGATCAGACATTTCAGACTACACAGGCTGCATGCTTGTTCACTGGGTAGTGAAACTAGAATCCGGAGAATAGCACCAGTGCTGGATGTGTACCTGTGGATTTAGTTTAAATAGTTAAGAATAAAATTGTATTATCAAAGCACACAGTCAAATGAGAGCACATAATCTGGGGCAAATACTCTATGATAGAGCTGAAAATATCATTAATTTCAAAGACCCAAATTTATTTAAGTTCATGCAATTATTCTGGGGGTAAAATTTAGAACAGCCATGTGCTATAGAACTACTACTTTAAAGATTAGAGTTGATATTTTCATTAAATTCAAATTTTTCTAAAATTTTCATTTCTATCACACCTGCCCTGCACCTTTTAAAATTATTCTGTATGTACTGCAAATGAAGCATTTGTCAAACAGAAGGACATTTCTTGCTATCAATTGACTTATTCTCAGATAAAGCTGTGCTGAAATGCTGTACAAATGTGTTATTTTGGGAAATTACCATGTAAGTTTTTTTTTTTTAATTAAAACAAGTTCCTCCCTCTTCAGGCAAATGCCAGATTCCTCCCATTTACTAGAGAGGAAGGTACTTTCTACATTAGTAAACAACTCACTTGTGTCCTAATCACAGCAGCATGTGGAAAGCCTCAGCACAGGTTTCACCTGTTTTTTTATTATTTGGGGGGGGGGTTCCAAAAACGACCTTTGTTCCAAAGTCCTGCATATGTGCACACAGGCATAAGGCCACCAGTATAATTTAAACTATTTCAGAAAAACAAGGAACAGTAGTAATATCAACCAGAACTCTTGCAGGGCATGCTGAAATTACACATCATATAAAGCTGTAACGGTTGTCTTTCACTGAT
This sequence comes from Aquarana catesbeiana, assembly GCF_042186555.1. NCBI lineage: Eukaryota > Metazoa > Chordata > Amphibia > Anura > Ranidae > Aquarana > Aquarana catesbeiana. Next base: position 91,762,678 of record NC_133326.1, on the reverse strand, counting down.
ATACAGCAACTGCTTTCAAACCGTAAGGTGCACCTAACTTGTGAGGTATGCCAAGTGAGGTGCAGAATGCCATGCCATTTTACTGTAAAGAATATAATAGAGTTGAAAAGAACACCCATGAAACGCTGTTCATTCACTGGGCACTGAAGCATGAGCAGACCATGTAGGAACCATGACAGAAAGCTGTGTCAGAGGTCTAGTGGTCTAAAGCAGACCTCCAGAACCTACATGGAGTTTGCATGTTCTTTTTGTACTTGCATGGGTTTCCTCCGTGTATTCCAGTTTCCTCCAAAACTCCAAAGACATTACTGGTAGGTAAATTGACCCTAGAATATCTATGTATGCATGTGAGGTAGGGACCTTAGATTGTAAGTTTGAGGATATGTAAATATACAATTATTGTAAAGTGCTGTGTAAATTGTTGATGCAAAATAAATACCAGTAATAAATAAATTATTAACAAAAAGCGTATAAGATATAATTGACAGCACTATCTGCTGTTATTACCTATAAAACCAGCAGTAGTGGATGGGAAAGTGGGGACTGGCTGCCCAAAAAAAGCTTGGAGTTGAAGGTGTTTTATTTTCCTGCTGCTCGCAGAATAATACGAGTGGTGCTGGAGGATTACAATTGTTTTTTGCTCAAAATGAAAGATCAAGGTGGAGAAAAAAGGGGGAAAAGGGAATACAATTTTTGTTGCAGAAAAATGAACAGTATTCTAGTGCAAACAGTTGTCAAAAAATGGGGGGGGGGGGGGTACCTTAGGAAAGAGTGAAAGTCCTTACTGGAAACATCTATAAGGGTCTTCCATCTTCGAATCAATGGATGCAAACAAAAAGGTCCCTACAGTAAATTTGTAAAATTCTTCTTAGGTTATGAACATCTTACAGTAAGCTTGTTTCTTCAATCCAAGCCATTTTATTGTGTTTCCTACACTATAAAATAGAAAGTGCATTTAAAAGTGGACCTTTCCCTCTTTTTACCTACAATCAGGAAACTTTGTATTTTCTGAATGAATACAAGGCTTCCTCTGATTAGCTAAGGCAGAGAGATGAGCAGATGTCAAAATCTCCACCTGAGTCAATCATAGTAGGCTTTGTAATCATTCATAAAAGACAAAGCCTCCTGTGAATGGCTGAGCAACACTCAGAGCAACTCCATTTTGTTCCGGGAGTGGGACGGGAAGTCCCTGTCCTGCTGCCAGAACACAACACTGTATCCTTTTTGTAGCGGTGGATATACTGTATACAGTTCATACAGTGCTGGCAGTCACGGCATGTGTTGGTGAAAGAAATAGTTTCTTTGGACCAGCTTGGCCCAAATGAACTACTTAAAGTTCCATAAGAGAATAAGTTAGGCTTTAAAAACAGGTTTTATTATTTAAATATATGTCTTTAAGTAACTAATAAGAGCACAAAACAAGAACTGGGACAAGTTACAGATATGAAAATATACTGCTTAATATTCACACTTTCTGCAATAATTCTACTGTGCGTCAGTTCTCTTGAGATCACTGATGAATATTTAATTATCACTGCTATAAAAACAGTCATGCTTACTTTATAACATATCATAAAAATTACAATAGAAAAAAAAAAAAAAACTGCACTTCTTAGTTGTGTCATAAAAATACAAATTAGTCTCGAATGGGAAGAAAATGAATAAATGCTACAAGAAATCAACTACTGCTATTGATAGAAAATGTGAATATTTTAAACTTAAACTTTATTTCTGTAGCAGGTTGACTAATCAACAGTGTTATGTTATGTAAATGACATCAAAACTGCTATTTACCAGATTCTTAAATATGCTAGTAAAGAAGTTGTTAGGCAAAGATCTGAACATTTGATGCGATTAAGAGCTCAAGACAAGATGGCATTAAATTACTGCATAATAATTGTTATAGTATCTATGATGGTGATGCTTTTGATTTAGAGAAATGTCAAATTATGTTGAACAATCTATAACATGCAACTGAACTCTTCTTTTAGTATGTAATCCTCATTCTCGCTGCCAATATTTGTGATAACTGTGTTAACTGGCCAATTTAAAATATAACTGAAGACAAGATTTTTTTTTAGTTTAGGATATATTGGAGAGGGATTGGAACACCTGTCTCATTTGTATTGCAAAATATATATTTACTATGTGAAAACTGACACTTGGAATACTCTGCTTCTTTATTTGTAATTGTTTCTTTTTCACTCTAAAGTGGAAATCCATCCTAGAACTAAAATCCCTGCATCTGCAGATATCCACAATCTAGCTGTAACCTATCTAACCCTGTAAAAAAGAAATCAGTATACATACCTTTTCTGCAGCCGATCCGACCCGATCCCAAGTCCGACAATGGAAGCCACATAGTAACTCTATGGTGACGTCACTGCCTATTCATTTCACAGCCATTGCCGGCTGTGTCCTCTGCAGAGCTTACACGGCTGGAGACTGGATCGGATCAGCTTCAGAAAAGGTGTGTATACTGATTTCTTCTTTACAGGTCTAGATAGGTTAGTGTTAGATTGTGGATGTCTGTAGATGTAGGAATTTTAGTTGTAGGGTGGACTTACATTTTAATATACGTGGTTTGCTTTGTTTACATTTGGGATCTTGGGTGGTCATTGCCCATGGTGAATGCACTGAGGTCTCTCTTGTCCTATTTTCTTTCTCTATTATTGCTGTCTGTGCCATCGTGAGGGAGATTAACTCTCTGTATTTGTTCTGTTTACCATTATCACAGAGAGTGAAAGTGAAGGAAAATTGAAAATTTTGGGTTATCACAAGGGTAGGAATAGAGAGGAAATCTTCCATTGGGAACACCTGTTCTAATTGTCCTCATTTTGAAGGGAAAGGAAGTGGAAATCTCCCCCAATGGGACACTGATGGCAAAAAAAAAAAAAAAAAACAGGGGTTACAAAACTCCCTTACTCTATTCAAAATAAAAAATCTTTGCATTTAGTTCCACTATAACAGCCAACCAGTTCCTCTGCATTGTACAGAACCACACTCAAAAGAAAGCGTATTTCAGGGCTGTAACAGAATCTTTTTTCAGCAATTTGAACAGTGGACCCAAAGTCAAATTGTAGTCCACTTAATCCACTTTAACCACCTCAATATCGGACACTTTCACCCCCTTTCTGCCCTGGTCATTTTTAAGTTTTCAATTATGTCATACTTTCAATAACAATTCATGCTCAGTCATGTAACACTGTACACAAATATAAAATATTATTTTGAGACAGATAGAGTTTTTTTGGTGGTAGTCACCACTGGGTTTTTTTTTCATTTTTTGCTATATAAATAAAAAAAATTCAGAAAATTTTGAAAAAAATCATGTTTTCTTTGTTTCTGTTGTAAAGGTTTTCAAATAAACCTTTATTCATAAATTTTGGCCAAAATGTATTATGCTACATTTCTATGTGTTTATGTGTGAGACTTTTTCACATCCTAACCATACAGAGGGGCCCAAAATCCAAAGAGTACCCCAAGGTATTTCTGGCTTGGTAAGTCTTTTGAAAGCTTAATTTTTTTCTTGGTACACGTTTTTGGAAAAAGCAAAATGAAAATAAAAGTACATTTATTTTTTACACAAATTTGTCAATTGAATAAGATATTTCACACATACAGCATGGCACACTTAAAATTACAACCTAAAACAGATCCTTCTACTCATTCTGAGTATGGCGATACCACGTGTGAGATTTTTCAGTGCTTCAACTGATTATGTTCCAGACACTGTACCTCGTGTACCGCACAAATCAACCAATTGTATCAAAACCAATGTACTGTAATGTTTGCCTCTATATGAGTGGTCATGGAATATAACTTAGTTAAATTATACAAACCTATATACACCATCCAGAGGAAGGCAAAAAAACAGCAAAGCATGATCCAATTTGTTCCAGTAGGGTAAAAAAATCCTTCCTGATCCCCCAAGTGGCAATCGGATATTCCCTGGATCAACTTTACCTATAAATGTTAGTATCCAGTTATATTATGTACAAGTAGGAAAGAATCCAGACTTTTTTAAGCAATCTACTGAGTTGGACAGAACCAGCTCATGAGGGAATCTATTCCACATTTTCACAGCTCTTACTGTGAATAAACCTTTTCCGTATTTCCGTATTTTGAGATTAAATTCCTCCAGACCTAAAAATTGCCCCCTTGTCCTCTGTGATGGCCTTAAAGTGAATAACGCAACACCAAGTTCACTATATGGACCACTTATGCATTTATGCATGTTTCTTATATCCCCCTTAATCTTCTGCTCTCAAGAGAATCAATTCAGTTCCTCTAATCTTTTCTCATAGCTGAGCTCCTCCATGCTTAACAGTTTGGTTGCCCTTCTCTGCACGTTCTCTAGTTCCCCAATTTCCTTTTTGTGAACTAATGTCCAAAACTGAACTGCATATTTCAGATAAGGTCTTACTAATGATTTGTACAGGGGTAAAATTATATTGCTCTCTGCAGTCCATACCTCTCTTAATACAAGAAAGGTCGCTTTGGAAAACTGCAGCTTGGCATTGCATGCCATTATTAACCACTTCCTGCCCACCATATAGCAAAATGACGGCCGGGAAGTGGTTGCGTTATCCTGACTGAGCATCATATGAGGTCCGATAGGACAGGGCGCGTGGGTGTGCAGCGCGGCGATTGGGGACAGCACATGTCCTTTAGACATAGCCCATCCCCGATCATGGTAAACAGCCAATGAAATTGTCTGTTTACCACATGATCGGCTGTGTCCAATCACAGCCGGTCACAAGTGTAAACAAAGAGCTGTAACTAGGAGATCCCTGCTTCTTCTCCTCACACACCGATCATGTGAGGAGAGAGCAGAGATCAGTGAGTAATTATTGCCTGTCTGATTACTGTATTGTACACCTTACTGTGCACAACACAGCCCTCCCAATGAAGAGAACCTGTCACCTTAGGACTGTCACACAGCCCATCTGGATCTACCACAGTCCATCTGGATCTGTCACACAGCCCATCTGGATCTGTCACACAGCCCCGCCACCAGTACTGCCATCGGTACCACCATACAGGCCCGCCATCAGTACTGCCATCAGTACCGTCACACAGGCCAGCCATCAGTGACCTGTCAGTACCACCAGCAGTACCATCACACAGGCCCACCATGAGTGACCTGTCAGTACCACCAACAGTACTATCACAAAGGCCCACCATCAGTACTGCCATTAGTACCCCCACCCAGGCCCACTATCAGTGACCTGTCAGTACCACCAGCAGTACTGTCACACAGGCCCGCCATCAGTACTGCCATCAGTACTGTCACACAGGCCCACCATCAGTACCATCATCATGGCCAAAAGAGTTTACACACCTGAGGAGGCATATACCATGCTTACCATGTCGGATGATGAGAGCAGCGGGGAACTCCTATCATCCGATTCTGGTTTTGAATATGAGCCAGTAGAGGGTAGTGGATCAGAGTCCAAATTAAAGGAGGAAACTGTCCCTCCTAAAAGAATAAGGAGATCAGGACCAAGATCAGAAGACCTGCTTACCACCAACAGCGCCAGACAGATAGTGTGAGTCGACTTCATGAGCAATATTTTCCCTTTAACATTCCTCCAACAGAATCAGGAAGAAGACGCCAAAAGAACTGTCATGTATGCAGCAGAGGAGGAGTTAGAAGAGTTGCCAGTTATTATTGCCCCCAATGCCCCTCCCAACTTGACCTGTGCATCAGGGATTGCTTCAGAAGTTATTACACATCCATTAGATATTAGTTCCCCTTATTTTTAACAGACTGCCATTTCCCCATTTCAAATACCTGTGTGGATCATTTGCCTGCTACCATGTTTCTACCTTCCATGTTAACTGACCCTGGCCTGTTTACCAACAATGTCTTTGCCTGCTGTTTTAAACCACATTTCTGATTTCCACATGCACCAACCTCAGCCTGTTTATCGACCATGTTTTTGCCTGCCACTTGGACTGATCTTTTGCCCTTCTACTTTAGTACACAGGTGTCTTACATATGTGAGGGACTTCAGGAATAGCGTTCTGAGTAGAGACAACCAGTTTTTGGTTTTCTGCGTTCCTAGAACAGGGTCTGGTGTCCAGAGGCTTCATAGAGATTTGGATGGGAGAAGCTTCTACCTCTGTCCCCCTGGCCCTAAGCTTAATGGTCCTTCCTGCTGCCTGGACCAATACTTTGGCTGTGCTGACCATATCGCTGCCTGTAATGACCCAGGACTTTATGGACCATGTTTCTTTCTGCTGCCTGGATCAATACTTTTGACTGTGTTGACCATATCTCTGTCTGCTGCCACTACTGACTATGGACAGTATTTGTGCCTAGACATCTCTGCCTGCTACCTGGACCAATGCTTTGGCTGTGCTGACAGTATCTCTGCCTGTACTAACTATGGAAATTATTCCTGCCTGCTGCCTGGATGATGCTCTCCTCTGTGGACCACTGCACTACTAAAACCATAGGTAATCTTTTGTTATTTGGTATGTACATGCTACGTGTGATAAATATGAAGGGCCTTCAAAAATGTGATCGATAGTCAGAAAACTATGTGTGTAATTTATGCTCCTAGAATGCCTGGAGGTGCTACTTGGATGGTGGACCTCTGTATGTGGCCAGGTTGTGTAAAAGTCTCATAGGTGGTATCACCATACTCAGGAGGAGTAGCAGAATGTATTTTGGGGTGTTATTTTTGCTATGTACATGCTGTGTGTTGGAAATATCTTATAAATTAACAACTTTGTGTAAAAAAAATGCGTTTTCATTTTTGTTCCACATTTTCCAAAAACTTCTAGAAAAAAATGAACCGTTCAAAAGACTCATTATGCCTCATAGATTATACGTTGGGGTGTTTGCTTTCCAAAATGGGATCACTTTGTGGGCAATTCTATTGTCCTGGTGCTCCAGTGCCTTCAAATGTGTAATAGGTGGTTAAGAAATGAGATGTGTAATTTATGCTCGTAGAATGCCTGAAGGTGCTACTTCAATGTTGGGCCTCTGTTTGTGTAAAAGTCTCACACATGTGGTATCGCCATACTCAGGAGGAGGAGCAGAATGTATTTTGGGCTGTAATTTTTGCATGTACATGCTATGTGTTAGAAATATCTTATAAATTGACAACTTTGTGTAAAAAAAAAATTTTTTTTTCATTTTCTTTCGAAATCTTGTGGAAAAAAATGAACTATCCAAAAGACTCACAGTACTGCATAGAATATACTTTGTGGTGTTTTTAAAAATGGGGTCATTTGGTGGGCATTTCCATTGTCCTGGTGCTCCAGGGCTTTCAAAAAAGTGATAGGTCATTGTCATGGTTATGCAATAGAGTTTGTCAGCATACCTGTCTCCATGTGTTCATCTCTAGAGACCAGCTGACCCTCAAGTGACTGCTTTTGTAAACTCTCCTCTAGCATGGCTCCACCCCAGCTCCTATCAGGGAACCCTATATTAACCTGTGCACTGCAAGCCAGCAGTGTTGATCAACCATTGTGTGTTAGCTTTCGTGTGTACTTGCTGTGTTTCCAACGTCTGATTCCAGTTACCGACTTTGGCGTTTTCTTAACTATTCCTGTCTGCTCGTGACCCTGACCTTTGGCGTGTCCCCGACCATCCCTGTTTGCCTGTGACCCTGAACCTTGGCGTGAACTCTGTTGTCCTTGTCTGCTTGTGGCCCCGACCTTGGCTTGTCCCTTACTTTCCTTGTTGTTCCAGCCTGCTGCCTCCTTCCTCTTCTCCTGTAGTCTACCGTGAGCGTGAGCTGTGAGACCCTGGGGGCCGTGACCTGGAGCCAGACTGCAGCGCAGTCCATCCTCACCACTAGAGGCTCTGGTGAACACCTGCTGGCTCTTAGACTCCGTGCCCTGGGGAATGTATGCTCTAGCTCCCAGTGGGATCTGTGTCAGTGATCCATTAGACCTGCTTCCTGAACCTCCCAGGGTGTAATCCGCAGCAGTCAGTGCTAGGGTCCATTACCTAGCGGTGCACTTCTGACTCCTCGGGCCTCTGTATGTGGCCAGGCTGTGTAAAAGTCTCACACATGTGGTATCGCCATACTCAGGAGGAGTAGCAGAATTTATTTTTGAGTGTAGTAGCAAGTATGCATATGCTGTGTGTGAGAAATAACCTGTTAATATGACAAGTTTATGTAAAAAAAAATTCTCAATTTTCCCAAGTATTGTAGCAAAAAATTTCAACTTCAAAAAACTCACCATGACTCTTACTAAATACATTGGACTGTCTACTTTCCAAAAAGGGGTCATTTGGGGGGTATTTGTACTCTCTTGGTTTGTTAGTGTCTCAGGAAATGAGGCCATCAGTACATCAGGTGTGATGAGGTGTAATCAATTTTCAGTAATTGGCACCATAGTTTCTAGACTCGAATAGTTTGTAGACTCGAAACTGGAAATTGCATCTGATGCAATTTCTAGTTTCTAGTCCAAACGGCGTCACTTCCGGTTGTCGGTGGAATGCACGCCAGTAGCGGCGTTTCCTATTGCAATCTCTTGCCAATAAATGCCTGTTTTTATCATACATTTTGTAAATACCCATTTTTTATTTGTGCAATAAATACGTTGCCAAGCAGTACTTCACTATAGTCCCCTTCTTTTATCTCATTTTGGGCACTATTATCCACGTATGATTACTATGGTCATGTGAGAGCTTCTTTGCAAACTGATGTGAATCTGCCATCCCTGGCCAATTTCTAAGCCTGAACAACTCCTAGACTGAAAAGATAGGGGTCCATTCCATCTGGTGAGTGGGGACACAGGAGAGGGTGTGCCTCACCTCAAATTTTGGAGCACTCTTGCACTTTATGGATTGGAGCACATCGTTCTTATTACATTTTACCAATTGTCATTATTTGATTATATTTAGATCATTGTTTTGCACTATTGCAAGCGCTGTAATATACTGTATATAATTTTTTTGTGTCATAATATTGTCTTGAATTTTTGCCCTTAAACTGTTCCTGCAGTGCCATTTTTTCAGTCAATTTCTGGGTAGTTAAAATCCCCCATAATTATCACTGTCCCAGCCCTTTCTATCTGTGCAAGGAGCTGAGCCTCCACCACCTCATTAACACCTAAATTGATTCTTAAGGAGCCTCCACCTTAAATGTATTCTGTCATTGGTTCTAACATGGACCAAGACAGCTGGGTCATGCCTAGCCCCTCCCAGAAATGTATTAACCTGGTCCACCATGTGCCGAACCCTGGTACCAGGAAGACAGCAAACCATTTGGTTGAGGCGATTTTGGCGACAAATCAGTCCTGATTATAGAATCCCCTATAACCACCAACTGTCTAGGCTTCCTGCACTACCCTCTCCACCCCTACTAGACGGGCTGCTCTCCCAGCTAGTAGGGGTAGCAATGACATCTAGGGCTGCCACCTCTAAGCTTGCCACCCCCGCATCTTCATCCAACTTGACAAATCTGTTTGGATGTTCAAACCCAGGGTTGGCCGTACTTTTCTGTGAGCCCCTACCACTCCTTCTGACTACAGTAACCCATCTTCCTACTTGATAATCCTGACTTACCCCTCCACATGAAGCCCATTGACCACCTGCTCATTGAGCAGAAGACCCCTTTCAAGGTTGTCAGTTCTGCCTAGTGTTGCAAATTGCTCCTCCAGATCTCTAATGTGAGCTTCTAGAATTACAGCAAGCTCACATTTGTCACAGCGATATCAATCCTGGAGCTCTTGCTCCATTGTTGTATACATGGGGCACACTATGCACTGGACAAAACCTTCAGCCTTGCTAGCACTCATGATCCCAGTTACAATATTAATATTACTAACAAGATATTTCAGATGTTCCTTACAGATTAGAAGACTTCTGTTATATTCTCCTATTTTAACTCACAAGCAAAGGGTGAGCAAGCTCAAAGTACGTTTCTACAGAAAGTTATATAGTATGTAGCACCTGTGAACAATTAAACACTCCTTTTAACAGTGGCGGCTGGTGTTTTTTTTGGGGGGCAGCAAACAACCCCCCTGGTGGCACCTCAATGCCCGCCTGTATCCGTGCAGCGGGCATCTGGGCAGCAGGCATCTGGGCAGCATTCAGCGGGTATTCAGGCAGCAGGCATTGGGCAGCGTGCATCTGGACATCCGGGCAGTGGCTCCTGTGTCCTCTCCTCCTCGCTTCATCCGTGTGTCTCCTCCCCTCCTCCTAGGCATCCAGTAGGATCACCCGTCCTTTCAGCCAATTGGGTGATGGGTCTCAGACCCACTTCCTGATTGGCTGGAAGGAGGATCAGTGTTATAACAGCAAATATTCATTTGCTGTTGTAACACACCTGGGTGGGCTGTGAGCGCACTCTCTGCGCCCTGAGCCCACCCTATTTTGAAGCCTATTAGAGCCTCTGGGTCTAATCAGTGCTTCAAAAAAACACCCCCACCATAGGAATTCATGCGCCCGGTGTCCTGCAAGGGACCGGACACATGGACACATGGATGGGAGGGGGCAGCGCTGGATAGGAGGGGCAGCGCCTGTACGCCCTTAATGGATGGGCCGCACCTGCCTCTTAATTAGCAGACTGAAGAAAAGAAAGAAAAAACAATGCTATTTGAAAAGTGACAAAAATGGTGTTTTAAAAAGCTGCTAGAAAAGACCCCAAAGAAGAAAATACAATCACAAGCAATGACCAGCAGTTAAAAGCAAAACGCTTCCTCGCTCTCCACTCAAATTTCCCACTCTTCAGCTTCCAGCCAGCAAAATGTGGCAAAACAGTGTATTGCCATGTTCAGTTGTCTGCAGGGGATGGCTGGGACTGGTGTCTTTCAGGAACAGTTCAGATGTAATATAATATAATGATGGGCAATGATGGGCACACTAGTTCTTGTGACAACCAGGGATGTCCTTGATTTTGCAGGGATTCCTCTTTTCCTGTTGGGGCTATGGGACAGGAAGGGGAATTCTTCTCAATGGGACACTGATGGCAAAAAAAACCTCACTGGGGTTATAAGCCTCCATTACTTTATCTAAAATAAAGTTCCACTTTAACAGTCAATTAGTTCCTCTGACAAAAAAGGAATTTGTTCTGCGATATGGACAACGTGATAGGATGGTGTTGTTAAGCTGCTGCCCGCAATGAAACTACCACCATGGTGGAGTCAGCAATAAATAGTATGAAGGTAAACAGTGTGACGCTGCTTACTTTTAGTGGTGTGTCTCCCTTTAAATACACCTCAACTGAATGTGCTGAGAACAAACCTAATGATGTGCAAATGAGCAAAGAGAAAAAAATATATAAATAATATGTAAACAACCCTATGGTAAATGTGTGGTAATGATTCCTTATATAAATCATAAAACACTGTAAACATTAAACTAGCACCATATGCAAACACATAATGTGAGATAAAGTGACTGTGTTGTGCTTGCAATATTTCATTGACATCTATGAGGAAAGTGACATGTGCTATGATACAATATAAATGTCAATAAAGTGACATATGCTATAAAACAAAAAAATTAGTCCATATTTCAATAGTAATTGGGTTCACAAATCCTGTGATGTATTGGTGGTTTTCACACGTGCACCCCCTTCACCTCACTCACCAAAAATTCTCCACTTACTAGGGGTAAACCAGCAGTCACAGCACTACATGGCTGTACACAATATCCAGATATAGTACTTCCTTGACTTTTCCAATGGGTTCCTGTCTTCATATTTCTCACATGCAGAAACAACAACAGCACACGGGCCCTATAGTGTAATTCCCTAAAACACTGTGTATTACAATATACAGAGATGCACTTACATTATGTCAAGGTTTCAGTATTTAAAATCAGGAAGTCTGGGACACCGATGCACTCCACGGACCAAAACCAGAAGTGATGCACTGACGCTGGAAGCTCCTCCCTATGTGTTTCGTCACAACAGCGTCATCAGAAGCGACCAATTAGGTCCTCTGCATTGTATAGAACCCACTCTCCAATGAAAGGGTATTTCAGGGCTGTAACATTTTTTTTCAGCAACAATAGGGTACAGTGGACTTAAAGTAACATTTTGGTGTGCTAAATCAGCTTTAAGGACTAGGTCTTCCTTAAGAACTCAAAGATTAGTACTCCTCATTAACACTCAAAGATCTTCTGCCATGTAACAAAACCTGCTCAACCTTGGGATAATCATTTGATTTAGTGTGAAGAAATAGCAAAAAAAGTGTCTTTACAAAGACACTGCATCCATACATTGGCAGAATTAAAAAAGATCATGGAAAATCCAGGTAGCGAAGTTTTAAGATTGTGTCACGCAAGCAAGCACTAATTTGTCCAGTGGACAGTCACCTGTCTCTAGATCCTCCACATCAAATGAGAATCTGCTTTAGCTGCAGGACATGAAGGAGTAAGGAGTGCAGTGTGTCATCTGATCTTTCATCTGTTTTCATTTAAAATGAGTCACATTTCATCACCATGATTGCCACTACTTTGTTGATCAGAATGACAGTTCACTCACACCAAGAGTATGTTGCAGTTGGAAAGCTTTCAGCACACCCTATGACACAACAGATAAAGAGAAGAAATTGTGTGTCAAGTCTGTCATTACTTGGTGAATAACAAGCTTGCTTCACAACTGGAGCCTCTTACTGCAGTACAGGAGCATGCAGGGTCTCTGTCATCAATAATGTACAGAAAAGACCTTTATATTTGTGTGTCTGTAGGAGCTCTTTGTAATGTAAATGTCACAAGTAGCGATGGGTGAATGTGTCCAAATTTGGTCTTTGTGCCATTCCTCGAATCCATCATAAAGTATGAAAATTGCAAACTTAAAATCAAAACATACTGAAGTCTACACAAAAGGCTGAGGACTGCTTTGGGTGACATGTACCAATGCCAAAAAAAAAAAAATAATAATGCGGGGAGAGGTGATGTACAGGGTAAACACCAATTATTTCAATTACATGCTTGGAATGTGGTGTTATGAATTAGTACAGTTGTCAAAGACCGTGTCAGCGACAACAAATTATGGTTTCACATGTACCAAGTAAGATCATTCAAGTGGTAATAAACTTGTGAAAATTTAAAAAAAATCCCCCTGCAAGGTAATATAATTAGAGTTGGGCCAAACACCCCCCGGTTCGGTTTGCGGCAGAACTCTCGAAACATCGCAAAAGTTCGGACCCGAACTCCGAACCCTATTAAAGTCTATGGGGTCCGAGCTTGAAAAATCAAAATTGCCCATTTTAAAAACTTATATACAAGTTATTGGCCATAAAAAGGGTATGTGGGCCCAGGGGGGGGGACATATATCAATGTAAAAACATTTTTTTTAAAAACATTGTTTTTATAGGAGCAGTGATTATAATGATACTTAAAGTAAAACAATAAAAATGAAAAATTCCTATAGTGCCTTGGGGGGTCCCCTTAGTCTGTCTATAAGGTGGTGCATCTGTACCGTGTATAGAACCTGCTGCGGCAAAACTGACATTTATATAAAAAAAAAATTAGATTTAAATTGTCGGCAATACAACACCATTGCTAGCAATAGAGAAATTTTTCAAAATAAAAATAAAAACGGCGTGGGGTCCCCCCGAAATCCATACCAGACCCTTATCCAAGCACACAGGCTAGAAAGCAGGAAGTGAGCGAGCGCCCCTCCCCCCCCCCCCCCGAACCATACCAGGAGTTTGACAATTCCTGTATTAAAAGTAAAAATCAATATTCCCCCTGATGTAGATTCATCATTAATCCTGACACCCACCGCCATTTTTTTAGGATCTGCCACAGCCGGATTATAAAAAAAAAGAAAAGAAAAAGCTCTGCTCGCGACGAGGCCTAAATAGACGACTGCAGGCTCCGCTGTATGATAGTTCTTATAAGTAAAGGGCGAGGACACCTGACAATGTCATCCGGTGGCACTGCCCCCATGTGACGTTGCCTTGAAATGAAGCCCTCCAGCGGTGCACTGTCACCGCTGCAGAGGCTTCCATCTTTACCCAGTCTTCCTTCTGGGTTTATGGGCTGCGGCCACTTGAATGGCATGCACACTGGAGTCACCACCATGGCCCAGAGCTCCGATGGATCGGCGCAGGTATGCCGTTTCTTCAGAGCACATGCGCTGGCTGCCAAACAAGCGAATATATTCTAAACAGTCAGATATTCATTTTACCTACAGGTAAACTTTATTATAAGCTTACCTGTAAGTAAAAACCACAAAGCAGAGTTTACTACCGCTTTAAGATCACTGCCAGGTAAAGTTAATAACATTGATTATCTTGTTACAATGACTGAAAGTGGGTGGGATATATTAGGCAGCAAGTGAACATGTTCTCCCTGAAGCTGATGCGCTGAAAGAAGAAAAAAAATGGACAGTCATAAGGATTTGAGTACATTTTTCAAGGGCTGGATGACTGGGTCAAAATAACTCTATAACTGCAGCTTTTGTGGGATGTTCCCAGTCTGCAGGGGTCAGGACCTATCAAAAGTGGTCCAAGGAAGGAAAATCAGTGAACTGGCAACAGCAGCCAAGGCTCACTGATGAGGAGTGAAGACTGGCCTGTGTAGTCCAATCCAATAGAAGAGCTACTGTAGCTCAATTTGCTGAAATAGTTAGTGCTGGTTCTGATAGAAATGTGTGCTTAACAGTTTGTTGCGTATGGGGCTGCATAGTGTCCACAGCCCAAAGTCCCTACATTGGGCACACGAGCATCAGAACTGGACCACTGAGCAATGAAGGAAGGTCCGAGTCAAGTCAAGAATCGTTTGAAGAACTCAATAAGTTTGAGGTGTTGACTTCTAATTCTCCAGATCTCAATCCAATCGAGCATCTGTGGAATGTGCTGAAAAAACAAGTCCATTCCAAGGAGACCTCACCTCACAACTTACAGAATTTAAAGGATCTGCTACTTAACCACTTGCCGACCGCCTCACGCATATATACGTGAGCAGGTCGGCACGGGCAGGCAAAATCACGTACCTGGTACGTGATGCCTTCCCGCGGGCGGGGGGTCCGATCGGACCCCCCCCCGGTGCCCTGAGCGGTCGGCTCTTGTTCGCGGGCGATTAGGGGTCAGGGGGAGGCCATCCATTGATGGCCACCCCCTCCCGATCGCTCCCACGAATCAAATGCTTCCTCTCCCTCTGTAATGTAAACAGAGGGAGAGGAAGTGATGTCATCTCTCCTGGAGCCGGTCTTTTTGATCCGACGCCGAGGAGAGAAGACATCCAAGTAAGTGCACCAACACCACACGCTCAGTAGAACACGCCAGGCACACTTTTCACCCCCCTGTTACCCCCCGATCACCCCCCGATCACCCCCCTGTACCCCCTGTCACTCTGACACCAATAGCAGTGTTTTTTTTTTTTTGCATTGGTGTCAGTTTGTCAGTTATAAGTGTTAGGGCAGTTAGGTTAGCCCCCTTTAGGTCTAGGGTACCCCCCTTAGGTCCAGGGTACCCCCTAACCCCCCCTAATAAAAGTTAACCCCTTGATTACCCCCCGTCACCAGTGTCGCTAAGCGATCGTTTTCCTGATCGCTGTATTAGTGACACAGGTGACGCTAGTTTAGGGAGGTAAGTATATAGGTTCGCTGTCAGTGTTTTATAGCGACAGGGACCCCCATATACTACCTGCTAAAGGTTTTAACCCCCTGATTGCCCCCTAGTTAACCCTTTCACCAGCGATCACCGTATAAGTGTTACGGGTGACGCTGGTTAGATAGTTTGTTTTTTGTAGTTTATTATAGTTTATTACAGTTTATTATAGTTTTAGGGCACCCGCCGTTTATTACCTTATAAAGGTTTAACCCCCTAATTGCCCGGCGGTGATAGAAGTTAAGTTTTTAGGATCAGATAAGGTCTGCGTCGCCCCAGGCAGCGTCAGGTTAGCGCCAGTACCGCTAAAACCCACGCACGCAGCATACACCTCCCTTAGTGCTATAGTATCTGAACGGATCGATATCTGATCCGATCAGATCTATACTCCCCAGCAGTTTAGGGTTCCCTGAAACGCAGTGTTAGCGGGATCAGCCCAGATACCTGCTAGCACCTGCGTTTTGCTCCTCGGCCCAGCCCAGCCCAGCCCACCCAAGTGCAGTATCGATCGATTACTGACACTTACAAAACACTAAGCACACATAACTGCAGCGGTCGCAGAGTCAGGCCTGATCCCTGCGATCGCTAACAGTTTTTTGGTAGCGTTTTGAATCAGTCGCTGACAGTCGGGAGCTTTTTTGCCTGTGAGTCTCACTAGTGTACCCCTAAATTTAGAGGCCAAAATGGCAAATCGAAGGTACACTAGTGAAGAGGCCTACAGGATTCTGAGCATGACAGATAGTGAAGAGGAAGTCACTCATCTGTCAAGTTCAGGCTCAGAATACGATCCTGTAGAGGACAGCGGCTCCATGACAGATAGCTCTGACGACGGAGTTGTGGTCCCTGCTAAGGTCAGGCGTACCAGACCCCGAACTTATGCTGTCCTTGAAGTGCAAGAACCGCAGGGCTCTCGTATGGAGCAGAGAAGTACTAGTGCCGCTACTCCTTCTGGTGAACTGGCAAGCACCAGCGGCCTAGTACACCCTGGCCGTACATCCAGCACTGCAGTATCACGTGGTGACGTGGCGAGTCCCATAAGTGCAGTTCAAGCTGGCGAGGTGGCAAGCACTAGTAGTGACCCGCTGCCACCAAGAAGACGAACACAGGCCCGTCGTGCCCATAGTGCCCTTCCTGCTGCATTGGCCAATCCGAATTGGGTACCCACCACTTCTGCAGCACCCGTACTTCCCCCTTTCACTGGCCAACCCGGAATTCAGGTGGAAACAGTTGACTTTATGCCACTGGATTTTTATTCGCTGTTTTTCACCGAAGATCTCTATAGATCTATTGTGGACCAAAGCAATTTATACGCTGGTCAATACATCGCCACTATGCCCCAGTCCACCCTTGCCAGAGATTGGAGACCAATTACGGTCTCCGAATTTAAGATCTTTCTGGGCCTTTCCCTCCTCATGGGGTTGAATAAAAAGAGTGAGTTGCGGTCATATTGGTCCACTGACCCAATTTACCATTCACCCTTGTTCTCTGCTTCCGTGGCCAGGGCACGATACGAGCAGATTTTGCGGTTCATGCACTTCAACGACAATGAACTCTGTCGTCCTCGTGGAGACCCTGAATACGATCGGCTCTACAAAATTCGGCCCCTCGTAAACCACTTCAACCAACGTTTTGCAGACTTGTTTACCCCCCATCAAGTTGTCTGCGTTGATGAGTCCCTGGTTAAATTTTCTGGCCGCTTGTCATTCAAACAGTACCTTCCCAGCAAGCGTGCCAGATACGGGGTCAAGATGTATAAGCTCTGTGACAGGGCCACAGGCTATACATGTAGATTTATGGTTTACGAGGGAAAAGATAGTCACGTAGAGCCGACAAACTGCCCTGACTACATAGGAAGCGCTGGCAAGATAGTGTGGGACTTGGTGTCACCCTTATTCGGAAAGGGGTACCACTTGTACGTGGACAATTATTATACGAGCGTGCCACTTTTTAGTCACTTGTTTGATCAGCAGATTGGAGCATGTGGCACCGTGCGACCTAATCGCCGGGGCTTTCCCCAGCGGCTTGTAGATTCCCGTCTTAGGCTGGGGGAGAGAGCCTGCTTGAAGTATAATAATTTGCTCGCTATGAAGTGGAGGGATAAGAAGAATGTTTTCGTTCTCACCTCCCTTCATGCAGACACGATGGTCCAAATTCCTACGGCGACTGGTGTTGTGGAGAAACCCCTCTGTGTCCACGAATATAACCTTAATATGGGAGGGGTGGACCTCAACGACCAGTTGTTGGCGCCGTACCTAATTGCCCGTAAGGCCAGACGCTGGTACAAAAAAGTGTCTGTTTATTTATTTCAATTGACTTTGCTGAATGCTTATGTGCTATACAGAGCTTCAGGACGGACTGGATCCTTCCTTAAATTCCAGGAAGAGATCGTCAGAGCCCTTCTGTATCCAGACGGTGCTCCACCTCACCAACCCCAACCAAATGCAGTAAGCCGGCTGCATGAGAGGCATTTTCTTTATGCCCTCCCGAGTACCCCTACCCAACGAACCCCCCAAAAAAGATGTCGTGTCTGCAGCAAGCGCGGATTTAGGCGTGACACCCGGTATTGTTGTCCCCTCTGTCCTGGCAATCCTGGTCTTTGCATTGGTGAATGTTTTGAACGCTACCACACACTAGTGGAGTATTAGCGTAGGGTACAGCACTGCACAGACTAGGCACACTTCCACAGGGTCTCCCAAGATGCTGTCGCATTTTGAGAGACCCAAACCTGGTACCAGTTAAAAAAGTTAAAGTTACAAAAAAAAGTGTAAAAAAAACAAAAAAAAGTAAAAAAAAGAAAAAAACACAAAAAAAAATATAAAATAAAAAAACCAAAAATAGTTGTTGTTTTATTGTTCTCTCTCTATTCTCTCTCTATTGTTCTGCATTCTATACTGCAATGTTTTATTGTTATGTTTTTATCATGTTTGCTTTATAGGTATGCAATTTTTTTATACTTTGTTTTTTTTATTGTTAACCACCTTTGTGTTTTCAGGTACGCCATTCAGCTGCAGAGCGGATTTATTTATCTTGACAGCAACAGCGTTTGCTCCCACGATACATAAAGCCGCGACTCCAGCGCTGTCGGAGGTGATTTCACCACCACAGTTACATACTTCAGCATATATGCCGAAGCGTGGGGGCAGCAGTGGGTGGAGGAGCGATTTGCTCCTGCCTTTTGCGGGAGGATGCCCCCATGCTTCGGCATATATATTTTTTAGGTAGGCACAGGTTGCGTTAAATGTTTTATTTTTTACTATGTTTTTTTTGTATTTTGCTTTGCAGGTATGGTAAGTATTACTGTTATACTGTAATGTTACTTTGTTTTTTTGTTAACCATCATTTGCTTAGCAGGTACGCCATTCAGTTGCAGCACGGATTTATTTATCTGGACAGCAACAGCGTTTGCTCCCACGATATATAAAGCCGTGACTCCAGCGCTGTCGGAGGTGATTTCACCACCACAGTTACATACTTCAGCATATATGCCGAAGCGTGGGGGCAGCAGTGGGTGGAGGAGCGATTTGCTCCTGCCTTTTGCGGGAGGATGCCCCCATGCTTCGGCATATATATATTTTTAGGTAGGCACAGGTTGCGTTAAATGTTTTATTTTTTACTATGTTTTTTTTGTATTTTGCTTTGCAGGTATGGTAAGTAATACTGTTATACTGTAATGTTACTTTGTTTTTTTGTTAACCATTATTTGCTTAGCAGGTACGCCATTCAGTTGCAGCACGGATTTATTTATCTTGACAGCAACAGCGTTTGCTCCCACGATACATAAAGCCGTGACTCCAGCGCTGTCGGAGGTGATTTCACCACCACAGTTACATACTTCAGCATATATGCCGAAGCGTGGGGGCAGCAGTGGGTGGAGGAGCGATTTGCTCCTGCCTTTTGCGGGAGGATGCCCCCATGCTTCGGCATATATATACGGTGCATGTATGCCCATCATTAGAAGTGGGTGGATGAAGGGAGGTATTCTAATGGTGGGCATACCCACCGATCAATATCTTTTTTTCGTTCAGCCCACAGGCTGCATGAAAAAAAAGTTTACAATGTATGCCCAACAAGGACCAGCAACGTACTGGTATGTTGCTGGACTTTGAGTGGTTATACCAGAATGATGCCTGCAGGTTTAGGTATCATCTTGGTATCATTCTTTTCAGCCAGTGGTCGGCTTTCTTGTAAAAGCAATCCTAGCGGCTAATTAGCCTCTAGACTGCTTTTACAAGCAGTGGGAGGGAATGCCCCCCCCCCACACCGTCGTCCATGTTTTTCTCTGGCTCTCCTGTCCCAACAGGGAACTTGAGAATGCAGCCGGTGATTCAGCCAGCTGACCATAGAGCTGATCAGAGACCAGAATGGCTCCAAACATCTCTATGGCCTAAGAAACTGGAAGCTACAAGCATTTCATGACTTAGATTTCGCCGGATGTAAACAGCGTCATTGGGAAATTGGGAAAGCATTTTATCACACCGATCTTGGTGTGGTCAGATGGTTTGAGGGCAGAGGAGAGATCTAGGGTCTAATAGACCCCAATTTTTTCTAAAAAGAGTACCTGTCACTACCTATTGCTATCATGGGGGATATTTACATTCCCTGAGATAACAATAAAAATGATAAAAAAAAAATAAAAATGAAAGGAACAGTTTAAAAATAAGATAAAAAAGCAAAAAAAATAATAAAAAAAAAAAAAAAAAAAAAAAAAGCACCCCTGCCCCCCCCTGCTCTCGCACAAAGGCGAACGCAAGCGTCGGTCTGGCGTCAAATGTAAACAGCAATTGCACCATGCATGTGAGGTATCACCGCGAAGGTCAGATCGAGGGCAGTAATTTTAGCAGTAGACCTCCTCTGTAAATCTAAAGTGGTAACCTGTAAAGGCTTTTAAAGGCTTTTAAAAATGTATTTAGTTTGTCGCCACTGCACGTTTGTGCGCAATTTTAAAGCATGTCATGTTTGGTATCCATGTACTCGGCCTAAGATCATCTTTTTTATTTCATCAAACATTTTGACAAAATAGTGTGTTTTAGTGTATTAAAATTTAAAAAAGTGTGTTTTTTCCCCAAAAAATGCGTTTGAAAAATCGCTGCGCAAATACTGTGTGGAAAAAAAAAATGAAACACCCACCATTTTAATCTGTAGGGCATTTGCTTTAAAAAAATATATAATGTCTGGGGGTTCAAAGTAATTTTTTTGCAAAAAAAAATAATTTTTTCATGTAAACAATAAGTGTCAGAAAAGGCTTTGTCTTCAAGTGGTTAGAAGAGTGGTCGATGTGTGACATAAGCTTCTAAATGTTGTGCATAAAATGCCAGGACAGTTCAAAACCCCCCCAAATGACCCCATTTTGGAAAGTAGACACCCCAAGCTATTTGCTGAGAGGCATGTCGAGTCCATTGAATATTTTATATTGTGACACAAGTTGCGGGAAAAAGACAAATTTTTTTTTTTTTTTTTTTTTTGCACAAAGTTGTCACTAAATGATATATTGCTCAAACATGCCATGGGAATATGTGAAATTACACCCCAAAATACATTCTGTTGCTTCTCCTGAGTACGGGGATACCACATGTGTGAGACTTTTTGGGAGCCTAGCCGCGTACGGGACCCCGAAAACCAAGCCCCGCCTTCAGGCTTTCTAAGGGCGTAAATTTTTGATTTCACTCTTCACTGCCTATCACAGTTTCGGAGGCCATGGAATGCCCAGATGGCACAACCCCCCCCCCAAATGACCCCATTTTGGAAAATAGACACCCAAAGCTATTTGCTGAGAGGTATAGTGAGTATTTTGCAGACCTCACTTTTTGTCACAAAGTTTTGAAAATTGAAAAAAGAAAAAAAAAATACGTTTTTCTTGCCTTTCTTCATTTTCAAAAACAAATGAGAGCTGCAAAATACTCACCATGCCTCTCAGCAAATAGCTTGGGGTGTCTACTTTCCAAAATGGGGTCATTTGGGGGGGTTTTGTGCCATCTTGGCATTTTATGGCCTTCAAAAGTGTGATAGGTAGTGAGGAGTAAAATCAAAAATGTATGCCCTTAGAAATCCTGAAGGCGGTGCTTGGTTTTCGGGGCCCCGTACGCGGCTAGGCTCCCAAAAAGTCCCACACATGTGGTATCCCCGTACTCAGGAGAAGCAGCAGAATATATTTTGGGGTGTAATTCCACATATGCCCATGGCATGTTTGAACAATATATCATTTAGTGACAACTTTGTGCAAAAAAAAAAAAAAAAATTGTCACTTTCCCGCAACTTGTGTCAAAATATAAAATATTCCATGGACTCAACATGCCTCTCAGCAAATAGCTTGGGGTGTCTACTTTCCAAAATGGGGTCAATTGGGGGGGGTTTGTGCCATCTGGGCATTTTATGGCCTTCAAAAATGTGATAGGTAGTGGGGAGTGAAATTACAACTTTACACCCTTAGAAATCCTGAAGGCAGTGCTGGGTTTTCGGGGCCCCGTACGCAGCTAGGCTCCCAAAAAGTCCCACACATGTGGTATCCCCGTACTCAGGAGAATCAGCAGAATGTATTTTGGGGTGCAATTCCACATATGCCCATGGCCTGTGTGAGCAATATATCATTTAGTGACAACTTTGTGCAAAAAAAAAAAAAAATTCTCACATTCCCGCAACTTGTGTCAAAAAATAAAATATTCCATGGACTCAACATGCCTCTCAGCAAATAGCTTGGGGTGTCTACTTTCCAAAATGGGGTCATTTGGGGGGGTTTTGTGCCATCTTGGCATTTTATGGCCTTCAAAACTGTGATAGGTAGTGAGAAGTGAAATCAAAAATTTATGCCCTTAGAAATCCTGAAGGCGGTGCTTGGTTTTCGGGGCCCCGTACGCGGCTAGGCTCCCAAAAAGTCCCACACATGTGGTATCCCCATACTCAGGAGAAGCAGCTAAATGTATTTTGGGGTACAATTCCACATATGCCCATGGCCTGTGTGAGCAATATATCATTTAGTGACAACTTTGTGCAAAAAAAAAAAAAAATTGTCACATTCCCACAACTTGTGTCAAAAAATAAAATATTCCATGGACTCAACATACCTCTCAGCAAATATCTTGGGGTGTCTACTTTCCAAAATGGGGTCATTTGGGGGTGTTTTGTGCCATCTTGGCATTTTATGGCCTTCAAAACTGTGATAGGTAGTGAGGAGTGTAATCAAAAATCTATGCCCTTAGAAATCCTGAAGGCAGTGCTTGGTTTTCGGGGCCCCATACGCGGCTAGGCTCCCAAAAAGTCCCACACATGTGGTATCCCCGTACTCAGGAGAAGCAGCTGAATGTATTTTGGGGTGCAATTCCACATATGCCCATGGCCTGTGTGAGCAATATATCATTTAGTGACAACTTTTTGTAAATTTTTTTTTTTTTTTGTCATTATTCAATCACCTGGGACAAAAAAAATAAATATTCAATGGGTTCAACATGCCTCTCAGCAATTTCCTTGGGGTGTCTACTTTCCAAAATGGGGTCATTTGGGGGGGTTTTGTACTGCCCTGCCATTTTAGCACCTCAAGAAATGACATAGGCAGTCATAAACTAAAAGCTGTGTAAATTCCAGAAAATGTACCCTAGTTTGTAGGCGCTATAACTTTTGCGCAAACCAATAAATATACGCTTATTGACTTTTTTTTTACCAAAGACATGTGGCCGAATACATTTTGGCCTAAATGTATGACTAAAATTGAGTTTATTGGATTTTTTTTATAACAAAAAGTAGAAAATATCATTTTTTTTCAAAATTTTCGGTCTTTTTCCGTTTATAGCGCAAAAAATAAAAATGGCAGAGGTGATCAAATACCATCAAAAGAAAGCTCTATTTGTGGGAAGAAAAGGACGCAAATTTCGTTTGGGTACACCATTGCATGACCGCGCAATTAGCAGTTAAAGCGGCGCAGTGCCAAATTGTAAAAAGTGCTCTGGTCAGGAAGGGGGTAAATCCTTCCGGGGCTGAAGTGGTTAAGACTTGGTGCCAGATACCACAGCATACCTTCAGAGGTGTAGTGGAGTTCATGACTCGACTGGTTATGGCAGTTGGTTATAATGCTATTGCAGATCAGTGTAATTTGGATGTGTAATTAATTTAACTTTTACATTATTGCTTGCTTAATACAGCAGTACCCAATTCTGATTCATTACTACTTGAAAAATATGTTTTTGGTTAGGGCTGCAACAACTGATTTTTTTATCCAGTGGTAATAGGCCTATATTGAACAGTGGAGGAAGGAATTACAACAGATCTAAAAGCTATAGGAAAGTTTACGCTGTTAATAATGTTTAAACCCCCAACTTTGTACAACTTGGCCAGTGGAAAAACAGTTTTGTTTTTGAACGTCTTTTTTTCACAGAACCACCCTGCCATGCCTTAAACCAGCCCTCAAAATTTCTACTTGCCTGCTTGCATTTGGCGAGTGGATATAAAGTGATTGCGAGTAGGGCAGCCACTAGCAGCAGCAGCCAGAGTTCTCCTGGGGGATGAGAAGAGGTGCCCAATCAAGTGGAACTACTGGCTTCCCCTTGTTGTCTCCCAAGTCCCGCCTGTCAAAAAGATTGGTTGCTAATGTCCTAATAAACAATAAGGTGCTTGGAGGACCCCGCATTCAGAAGAGGAAGATGTAACTTTCTCCTTCAGAGTGGCTCCACCTTCTCCCTTAAGTGGTGACAACTGAAGGGGCCAGGAGAGCACTTGCTGTCTGCACTGGGACACTGCTGAGCTGACTGGCCGGGAGTATGAGGGGACCTTTGTGCTGTCTGGATCGAGACACTACTGATGATGTGAGTGAGGGTCGGGGGGGGGGAGTGAGCAGAGGAGTCAGGCACTCAGAACAGGGGGTGGGGACAGGGATCACACTGAACAAGTGTAGAGAAAGGCTCCTCCAGGTCCTAGAGCTGTGTACACTGATCTGCAACATCTCCCCCTCTACAGAGATGTGGAGGGAGGGGGGAACCATCCATCCATCACCACACCATCTGCAGTACCTGTACCATGTCTGCAGTCTCTCTGACCCTCTCCTTACCATGTCTGCAGTCTCTTTGACCCTCTCCTTACCATGTCTGTAGTCTCTCTGACCCTCTCCTTACCCTGTCTGCAGTCTCTCTGACCCTCTCCTTACCAAGTCTGCAGTCTCTCTAATCCTCTCCTTACCATGTCTGCAGTCTCCCTGGTCCTCTCCTGTAGTAGGTCTGCAGTATCTGACTATCTCGTCTAGTGTTTCTGCAGGGGGCACTAAAATGTTTGCCCAGGGTCCAATTAACATTTAAGACGACTCTGCATACTACGTATGATATGAATAAAAGATGTTAATTTACAAGGGCGTGTTTAGGGGCTGGGTTGGGTGGAGCAACTGTTGGGGGATAACTCTATGTAACTCTGCATTACCTATGTTAACTATGGTAAAAGTAACAGCTACTTCTATATCACATGCATATGCTTATGTGCCTTTTTCCTCCTCCTCCTTATGGGATCATAGTAGCCATTTTTTGGGGGGACTGCTAATGCACCATTTTCCTCCTATTCAAGAGCAAAAAGCAGCAATTTTTTGGAGGGTTGGGGCGCTGAAACACACCCTTTTTCTCCTCCTTCTCATCTTTAAGGGCATATAGTAGCCCATTTTGGAGCCTACTAAAGCACTCTATTCATGCTTTTTTTTTTACTGTACTGCACCCTTTTTTGTGGCCTGTACTATACCATAGTGGCAGGTACTCATATGCCATTGCCATTATTTTGCACAGAAAGCCATCCACCAACAGAGGCTGAGGAAGAATATGAGGGGGGAAGATTTTTTGGGTGCTGGCAGTTATACTGCACTGGCAAAATGGCTACAAGAAATACTACCCAGGCTACAAGAAATATCACCCTGTAGTTGGGAGTAGAGAGGATTGTCTCCAAAGTCTTTTTTCCAAATCACAGACAGAATCAGATTTTGACAGATTTTGAGTGATGGACTTTCCTGATGGTGTACCCGGTTGTGGCCCTGACAAACCTCTGGATATTGCAGCTAAAAACAATAAAACACAAAATCATGGTACACTAACAACAAGCAATATCAGAAATAGGGGCAGGTAAAAGGTCAGGATGAATGGCAAACAAGAATAGTCAGAGACAAGCTGAAGTTAATAACCATAGAAACAGAAATGCAAGAAATAACAGACTGGAGCCTGTGGCTAGGGAATAACGATATTGCTCAGACAACAGATGTTGGTCTGAGCACAGCTAAATAGTGAGCTTGACTTAAAGGCTGGTTGGGGACCAATTAGGTTTTATGTCAACCAAAAAGGTACAGTAAGTTTCAGACCACATGCTAAAATAACCATAACTAGCAGATCTGCTATACTGCTGATCTGTGACACAGTATATTATTCAAGGAGTGAGAAGCCAACGGTCTTTTAAACAACATAGAAAGGGCAGAAACCTGATGTTTAATAGGACTGAGAGCCAAATGATAGTCAAGAGCCAGCCAATTCCCACCCACCATCACGCTTTTATGTTGTTTTTTTTACATTTACAGATTAGCATTTGCTTTTTATTTAATATTTTTTCTTCATAAGGCTGCCCTGCTTAAACATGAAGATGAAGAGTTATATTCCTAAAATGAAGAGTTTAAAGAGAATGCACCAACTGACTTTACTTAAGCAATCCAGTGCTTGTGGAAGACAAAAAGTTTATCCATTTATGCCACTAATTGTGTGACCTGGTAGTTTCATGTTTTATGAATGATTTGTAAATAGTTATATCTGTCTTGTTAGACCACCCTATTAATATTTTAAAGTGAGCTGTAATTTAGATAAAGGAAGGCCTGTGGATGTGGTAAATCTAGACTTTGCTAAAGCATTTGACACAGTACCCCAATAACGCTTAATCTAGAAATTGAGGTATATTGGCATCAACAATAGTATATGTATAATCTAAAAAACAATAAAGGGAAAAGACCCTGCTTGGAAAAGAACATAGTTAAATCAGTTAAATCGTTCTTTCAGTTTTTTTTTTTTTTTTTAACAAAAACAGGCAAGGCACATAAAAAAATGTACCCCAGCAATGCTGCTCAAAGAACTAAAGAATAGGTTTTTAACCATTTGCTGCAAAACCACATACCGGTAAGTCATTCTGCTTCATGTGGTTGTAACACGGTGATACCTGCAGCTTCAGGCATCATCCTGATACCGTCTTCTTTAGAGCCGACGGTCGGCTTTCCTGTGATAACAACCGATGCGGCTAAGCAGCCGCTCGATTGTTATCACAAGCAATGTGAGGGGATGCCCCCCTCCCGTCACCTTCCGCGACTCCACCCATGGTCTCTCCCGTCCCACTGGGAGGAACGAACAACCAGCTGGATCATCCGCTAGCTGGCCGGAGACCCGAACAAAGCAGGAATTGGCTTTGATCGGGTATTGAATCTAGTAGCCCGGAAGCCATGTCATGAGATCACTTCTGGTTTACTGAAGCCTTAAAGGCACCAGATTTGAAAAAAAAATTCAGTATTCAAAATAGCCAAACTTGGCATTTTGAATGCTTTTAAGTGCAAAGGAGGGAATTGGGGTCTTATAGACCCCAGAACCCTCCAAAAAAATACCTAACACATGACTATTGCTGTCACAAGGGATGTTAACATTCCTTATGACAGCATTAAAAGTGATCAAAAACAAATAAAAATTTAAAGGGACAGTGTAAAAAAAGAAAAAAGAAAAAAATATTAACGCACCCCATCCCTCTGTGCTTGCACGCAAGAGCGAACGCATATGTAATTCGTACCCGCAAGTATAATGGTGGTCAAACCACACATGTGAGGTATCCCCACAATCATTAGAGCGAGAGCAATAATTCTAGCACTAGACTTCCTCTAACTCTAAACTAATAACCGTAAAAAAAATTGAAAGTGTGGAGACCTATGGAGATTTTTAGGTGCCGTAGCTTGTGGCCATTCCATGAATGTGCGCAATTTTAAAGCATGACGTGTTCGGTATCTATTTACTTTGTGTAACATCATCTTTCACATTATACAAAAAAATTGGGCTAACTTTACTGTAAGTAATTCATAAAAGTGTTAATTCATAAAAGTGTATTTTTTCCAAAAAAAAATTGTGTTTGAAAAACCGCTGCACAAATACAATGTGACATAAAATATTGCAACGGCCGCCATTTTATTCTCAAGGGTCTCTGCTTAAATGTATATAAAATGTTTTGGGGTTTTAAGTCATTTTCTAGCAAAAAATACTGATTTTAACTTGTAAGCAACAAGTGTCAGAAAAAGGACTGGTCCTTAAATGGTTAAAGTAGATGGAAACCTTACCACTAAAATATCATATAAGCATTAACAGTTGGTCATACTGTTATATAAATTCTTGTTTGGGCATTTTGGTTTATGGCTATGACAACAGACTACCCCTGTTGCCAACAATCTACTGCCTGCAAATTATCCTGTGGCATGGCTTTCCAAAGATAAAAATAATCTTGTTTTCTGATACACGTTGTCCAGGAATATTACATGCCCTGTGAAAAAAAAAACACATGCAGTGCTTGCGTACACAGGGACAGGTTGTGGAAAAATAAATTTCAGCCAGCTTAAAATAGGATATATTACTTTTTTATAAAACACACATTAAGCCTGCTATTTATTTATTTATTTATTTATTTATGGTACTTATATAGCGCCATCAATTTACGCAGCGCTTTTACATATACATTGTACATTCACATCAGTCCCTACCCTCAAGGAGCTTACAATCTAAGGTCGCTAACTCTCATTCATACATACTAGGGACAATTTAGAATGTATCTAGATGTGTGGAGGGACTAAGGAAGCTGCATCAACACAGCAGCATTAAGATGTATAAATCCTTCCTTCCCTCCACCCCCCATTTTCTCAAGATATACAGCATTTGAAGCCTAAAGGACGTTCGGAAAAAGGTTTACAAGTCTTTTAAGAGACCAGTGTCTACAAGCCCTAAACTAATCTGTACCTATGCACTTTATCAGCAGTACACCCCATGCTTTGCCTATCACAGCTAAGCACCATATCAATATGGTTGCTGAGAACCCTATTTTTTAAAGTGAGGGGCTGGCACATAATAAATCCCCTATTGGGCACAATTTTGAACCCTGAGTGTTCCTATTACAGAAGTTATGTGAATGGCCTTGTGCCAGATAAGGACACATTAATGCCTCGTTGTGGATTCTAATCCCAGAAGTAACCTGTGGACCAGGACGCCGGCTGCATAGGGAGATACAAGGCTCCATTCAAGCCGGACTGCTGAGATCGCATGTGGCTC
Source organism: Aquarana catesbeiana (assembly GCF_042186555.1). Lineage (NCBI taxonomy): Eukaryota > Metazoa > Chordata > Amphibia > Anura > Ranidae > Aquarana > Aquarana catesbeiana. The sequence goes on along the minus strand of NC_133326.1, from coordinate 91,733,861 downwards.
TACTGAATTCCCCTGCACCTGACAACGGTTTCTTAAATGTGAGTGTTTTAATGCAACTTGTCATTAAATCTATACAGTCTTACTAAGAGGCGCCTGTTGTTTTGTTTTTCTGAAGGAGGAGGAGAAACAGGCTTTCAGCTGGTGCAGAGGGCTGCAGAGGACATTGTTCTGTCGCTGCAATGACCCCCCTATCAGCAGCCCTGCTGGTCAATATTTACTCCATAAGACACACAGACGTTTCCCCTAATTTTTTGGAGGGAAAAAAGTGCGTCTTATGGAGCGAAAAATACAGTGTGTTTGTGTGTAGGTGTGTGTTTATGTCACTGCCATATTCCATATTCACCATTCACAAAAAACATCTAAACATTTTTTGAACATATCTACATTCCCTGCTGACACCACCAACTGTGGAATAGAGCCCCACATCCTTACTCTAATGCCCCGTACACACGGTTGGATTTTCCGATGGAAAATGTCTGATCGGAGCGTGTTGTTGGAAATTCCGACCGTGTGTGGGCGCCATCGGACATTTTCCATCGGATTTTCCGACACACAAAGTTTGAGAGCAGGCTATAAAATTTTCCGACAACAAAATCCGATCGCGTCAATTCCGACCATGTGTGGCCTGTTCCGACGCACAAAGTGCCATGCATGCTCAGAAGAAATTCCGAGATGGAACAGCTCGGTCTGGTAAACTTAGCGTTCGCAATGGATACAACACTTTAGTCACGGTGCAATGTTAAAAATGGTTTAATACAGCGCACTCTCTTCTTCTTTATAATGTGAGAAGAATGAAGTAGTTTTGCTGCTCATATTCACACAGACTTCTCACAAACTTCTTTCTTTATTATTTATCGGGATTCCCTTAATATATTTTGATTTGTCACATCTGACAACATTTTTTTGGTGTTGTATTTTGTTTTTGTTTTTTGTTTTAAGGCAGATTTTTTTTTTTTTTGGTTTGTATTTTTTTCAAGGCTGATCTTTGTTTTATTGTATTTTTAGTTTTACTCCAGAATATTTTTGTGTGTGTTTTGTGTGTCGTTACCACAACACCATTGATATGTTGTTATATTTAATCTGTAGGAGATTGTTTGGTGTTGTTGTCTCTTGTTAAATTCACATTGTACTTTAGAAATGTACCTGAATCGTCACCAACAAACTGTCCTTTTTGAATGAAAACACACATAGGAGAGTATAATAGAAAAAAAAAATCATTTATTAAGGGCTCACAACTAAACCAAGAGGGAGGCAACGCTGGAGAAACAGTAGAAATGGGTGAAGCCTTGGACCCCCAGGGCACACATCAACTATTTTCAAGCAAAATTGGTGGCCTGAGGAGTCCTTATCTAACGGAGTGCAGTCTGGTCCAGAAATCCCAGAGATCCGGAAAGCAGCAGATGACATCTGTGTCCCCAGGCTGTGGTCATACAAGAGACTGCATCTTTTGCCAGACCAGACTGAACCCAGGGCCATCACTCTCTGGTCTTCCTTCCTTCCACGCTGTGGCTCTGGTGGTGGAGTTGTGGCAGCAGGAGGAGGAGCCAACTCACTCAGGTGGGTATTGGGTGTTAGTTCCCCACTCACCCCCTACTTAGGACTTTATACAGAAGGTCCTCACATATTGACACATATCACACGTTGACCCTCCTTCATGCCCTGCAGTTTTGTGGCAGCCATGCAGACAAAGGCCTCTTCAGGAGTGGGTAAGGCTCTGAGGGACGCAGATGCCTCCTGAATTAGCCTAAGCGCAGAATCCTGCATGTGATTCGCCTTCCTCGCTCTTTTGTATGGAAGGCGGAGGGGAGGAACCTGCGATTCGGTCAGGCTTCGACTTGTCCCAGGCTTCTCCTGGCTGACACTTAGCCCCACCTCCTCCTGGCTGCAACTTAGCCCGCCTCCTCCTGGCTGCCACATTCCACAGCCTCCTCCTGGCTGAGGTCTTCCTGTGTATGAAAAAGGGACATAGTTTTAGTTTTTTATTCATCAATCACACACAATTTTCACCTCCTGACTGTTGCAAATTGAATGTTACCAAATATAACAGACTATCCTTCTGAGCCCAGCAGTTTTCATTCTTGTCCCAATTTTGGGTGCCCACTACTGTATTGATATGTAAAACACTTTTTGCAATCAGCAATTAGTGATCAATAATGACATCTAGTAAAGATCATTTATTTATCATTATTTTTTTTTTATTGGATCAAGGTTTCACAAATTGTCTGGCATATTGATGGCCCCCCTACCCGCAAAGAACTCAAGGTAACTTAACCAGACATCACGGGCACTCAGGGAGGGCAAGCCAGGACGGCCACTTTCAAGCGCCGTCAGGGTTGTTTCATTTAGAATTCCGGCCTCAGGCCCAACTGAGCCAGCAAAGTTGGCAGAATGTTGCCATAAAAAGTTATGTAGAACACAGCACACCAGGATTATATGATTCAGTTTATACTCCGCCATATGGATGGGTGTAAGAAATAGGCGGAACCGGCTGGCCATGATTCCAAACGTGTTCTCCACCAGTCTTCTGGCCCTGGCCAGCCGGTAATTAAAAACCCTCTGTTCCGGGGTGAGGGTCCTCATCGGGAATGGCCGCATAAGATGGTCCCCCAGCGCAAATGCTTCATCCGCAACGAAGACGAATGGGAGTCCTACCACATTCTCTTCTGGAGGTGGCAAGTCCAAGCTGCCATTCTGGAGACACCTGTAAAACTTCATCTGGGCGATGACTCCACCATCGGACATCCGGCCATTCTTCCCCACGTCCACATACAGGAACTCGTAATTAGCCGACACCACCGCCAACATCACAATACTATTGAACCCCTTGTAATTATAATAGTATGACCCCGAGTTGGGTGGTGGGATGATGTGGATGTGTTTCCCATCAATTGCCCCTCCGCAGTTAGGAAAGTCCCACCGCTGGGCAAAGTGGGAGGCCACAGTCTGCCATTCCTGTGGCGTGGAAGGAAACTGTTGAGGAAAACCAAAAAAAAATTTGTATTTTTGCACATAAACATGGAAAGCAGATTAGACACAAACATTCTTGGCCAACATCCAAATAACATTTATTAAGGGGAATTTTACAACATCAAAGTATAAGGTACACCTATCATATTCCCCCTCCCCCCTCTCATTGGCCATTTCTAACATTATGGGGGGATCATGGACAGGTAAACCTCTCCACTTAATTGAGAGATGAATGCCTAAATAATGTGTATTACTTTGAACAGCCCCTCCTTAGTTACACTATTGGCAGACCACTGGACAGGTAAGAAGTGTCATAATGCAAATATATAAATACACATTGTACACATTTGAGCACATTTGGAAATTCTACTATTACCTATCAAGATAATAATAGGATACAAAAACTTTAAACAGTACCATTGGAAAGTATACAGGCAGGCCCTTGCACTACATGCTTGACCACAAAAGAGGTGGGTATAGTGTGTATGGGTTTGGCAAAGTCAGCAGATAGATGATTGAGGATAGATAGAGAATTGGGATCAGCTGACTTAGCAGTTGGGGGGAGGGAGGGTTAATAAAAATGATTTGGGGACACTACAAAAAAAGCCTCTGGCACTCTGCCTGAATTTAAAGCACAAATCACATTTCTAAACATTTTAGGGGTGTTTGGGGTAAAGCACTACTATGTAGCTGATAAAATACATTGTTAAGTGACTACATGAGGTGAATATAGGGCCAGGAGAGCATGCTGGGGTGGTAAGTGAAGGCAAATATGTATGAAGGACTTAAAAAAAACCCATAAAATTCCAGCATGCATGAGGACAAAGGGGACATTCACAGCATATTCCAATCATGGTAATTAGGGAATGAGGAAAGAAATACAAAATATTAGCAAACATTAAATACAATAAAATGGGATATTAAAGGATTAAAATCTTACCTTCATATACTCCTTCTGCAGGACCTGGATGATGGTAGAACAGGTCTCTGGGATAATGTTACCCAGAGCCTGGGGGTAGATGCCTGTCGAGAACTTCAAGTCCTGCAGGCTTCTTCCTGTCTCCAAGTACCACAGGGTAGCGACGAGCCTCTGCTCCGGAGTGATGGCTTGCCTCATGCAGGTATCCTGCCTGCTGATATAGGGGGTCAGCGAAGCCAACAAACGGTCAAATACGGGGTCCGTCATCCTGAGAAAGTTCCTGAAATCATCAGGATTATTCTCGCGGATCTCACGGAGCAAAGGCATATGACAGAACTGGTCACGCTGAAGCAACCAATTCTTGGTCCATGAACTCCTCCCCACCCTGTTCATGGACTGGACTTGTGTCAAGGTCAGGACCCAGCCCCCACACAGCACGAACTCTACGAGGAGCACATATACGAAACATGGCTAGAAAACGGTCGGCTGCTCAGAACGAAGTAACAGAACGCACTGGAGAACAGCAAGGCCTGTGAAGAGCGACCTGAAAAACAGCAACGAGCGGACAAGATCGCACAGAAAACTCTGATACGAACTGACTGCATGCACTGAAGAGCAGATACAAACCCACAAGCACAAACTGAACCGCAGAAAACGATCTGAAAGCCACGAGTCTGAAAAAGCACAAATCGTCTCTCACCAAACTTTTACTAACGCTAGATTAGCAAAAGGAGCCCAAAGGGTGCCGCACTTGGTTCTGAACTGGCCTTTTTTAGTCTCTGTATGTGGAAAGGCTGCGCTGCTAATTTTGAGTGAGAGTGATTGTGATTAATTAATATGACCACAACTATGACACCCTTGTGTGGTGAACAACAATGGAAAAAAAGAAAAATTATTAGTTATTTTTTGATACTGACAAACAAAGAAAACTGGGATCTCATAGAATTCAATTAATGCAGTCCATTCTTAGGATAAAGGAATACAAAAGCCATGAAGTAAATAAAGTCCATACAATGAGGAAAAAAAAAAAAGAATTCCTTGTTGAAAAAATCTTTTGCGGGGGCAGGAGGCAGAGCCTAGCGGAGCAGACATGCATTGTTAGAGCTCCACACCGCTGAGGAGAGAAGAGAAGGACAAAGCAGAGCCTGCAGGCTCAAAAGGTATCCATTTGAACCTTTTTGCCCCAGGGAACAAACTGTGAAAGTTTGGGCAGGAAATATGGTACTGGGAGGAAACCGTGGCAGAAATAAAAATCACCTCACAAAGAGCTCACAGGCAGCTCCAGTCACCTCACAAGATACAGCATCAGGGCGCTCTCACAGACAGAAAATGTCACAGCAAGACTCTCCATTTGAGTCAGATACAGAACAAATCCTCTCACAAACTTCTCCACAAGCCTCCTCAGTATCCCCAGTAATATTATTACAATTTGAAAAGATGCTTCATAAGGCTTTAAAACAAACCTCAGACCAAATAACAAAAAGCCTAACCAAAGAAATAAGAGAGCTGGGAAACCGCACCGCAGCCTTAGAAATAAAAATGGATGAAATTGAAATTACAACCCAAGAAAATATAACAGAATTGGAACAATTAAAAAAAGAGAATTTAATACTTCAAACTAAGCTCGAAGATTACGAAAATAGAGCCAGACGTTCAAACTTGCGCATAAGGGGAATACCTGAAACTGTGACAGACCTGCAATCTACTATTACTGCTCTATTACAAGAACTAAAGCCAGATATCCCTATTGAACGTTTAGAACTGGACAGAGTACACAGAGCCCTCACAGCCAAAAAGAAAGATGGACCCCCACGTGATATAATCACAAAATTTCATTATTACAGAACGAAAGAACAAATACTAATTGCTGCAAAAGAAAAAAAGGAACTTAATTTTCAAGGACACAATTATCAAATTTTTGCTGACCTATCCCAACTTACTATTACTAAAAGACGATCCATGAAACCCCAACTAATGGAACTGCAACGCCACAACATTATGTATCAATGGGGCTTCCCCTTTTCAGTCAGATTTAACTACCAAGGTACAATTTACAGAAGCAGATCAGCAGATGAACTACAACAAACCCTTTTAAAATTAAATCTGACAGAACCCACAAGCAACACTCCCACACGCAGAAGAATGGGGTCATCTTCACCTTCAGGCAGCACCCAGAAAATTTAAGAACAAAATGGGAATCATCATTCTCACAAAAGAGGCCGTTATGCCACATCATCCATGGACCAAGAAGATTCAATGGACTGACATCCTAATTCCTGATATCTCTTCATTTATTATACTAAGAGATGGTTCTCTATAAAAAACCTATATTTATAACTGAATGTAACTGCATTCTGATAGTCACACACTGTGTGGGATCATGTTACATTCCAGTTATATTTCTTATTACTTCTGATTCATATAGCCTTAGAATATATAAGTGAAATAAGGAAATTCTTGTTCAGTTATATATTATCAGGTAATAACAATAGATTTATTACTTTTTTAGGACAAATATGTTCAATAATCCAGAAGTAATGGAAGCTTTTTCTTTCTTTTCTTAAAACAAATATATTATTACCTAACTAGTTCCTAGAATTATGTTTTTGTTTATTCTAATCTGAAGCAATACAACCTCAATTTTATGAGTTAACATATCTAAACAGTTACATATGAATAAAATATGTAATTGTTTACTCTAAAAGGGTTAAAATCCCAAAATAATTCAAACTATCTTCATCAATACCAAAGTTATTAACAGTACCTTTCTAACTGAATTATTTAGCCTAGGGCAAGACTAACCATATACAACCACCCTGGAATAAATAATTTCAACAAAAACTATATTCTGCACTCCAATTAATGAAAAATCATTTTGATGTCTTTTGACATAGCACTTCTCTCCTGTAAGCGGAAGATCCGTGTACCCCCATTAGCCCTCCTCATTCTCCCAACCATATTATGTGGGAGTGTGACGAAGGCACTTATTCCCCTGAGAGAGATATTTATTCTCTTTCACGGGTAAATTGTGATTACTTGCAAAAAATAATTTATACAATGTATCATCTAATCTCATGTTTTTTGTTTACTCTTTACTCCAGAATTCACTGGTTCCTTTTCTATCTATTCATCTCTTCAGTCCACACAGGTTGATCTGCGCAGTCAGCTCTGCATAACAAAAAGTAAGTCAAAACTATTTGATCTATTGCCATGGCACCACTGAATATACTTTCCCTGAATGTTCAGGGAATAAATGTCCCTCAAAAAAGGACCAAAGCCTTCCGTACTTTCCATAACAAGAAGGCTCACATAGTATGCCTCCAAGAAACACACTTCACGAAAGATTCTACTCCAAAATATATTTCTCCTTTTTATCAACAAATTTACACGGCTTCTGCCTGTACCAAGCAAAGGGGAACTCTAATTGCATTTCACCGATCCACACCATTCACCTTATCATCAGAAATTAAAGACCCAGAAGGTAGATACCTGATACTCATGGGTTATAAAATGGATACAGCAATCACGGTGATTTTCTACTACGCTCCTAACAAACAACCTACACCATTCCTCTCACATATATTACAAGTGATTAATACACACAAAATAGGAACAGTGATAATGTGTGGGGATTCAAACCAGATCCTCCTCCCATTTATAGATAAATCACCTTTTACACCATCCAAAATAACCTCTAGATTACCTTTTTCTCAACTTCTTTCCAAATACAATCTGGTAGATTCATGGAGAGAAAGTAACCCAATGAAAAAGAAATTCACTTATTTCTCGCACCCTCATCAAACCTTCACCAGAATAGATCATATTTTTCTAACAATAGGAATGATACCAGAAATTATTGCATCAGATATAATTCCGATTCCGTGGTCTGACCATAATGCAGTATACACTACTATAGCCTCACCTATACCAAAAGCGCATGACCCAACGTGGTACTTACCGGACATAATGCTCAAACACCCACTACATCAGATGGCCATTGAACAAGCTTTAAAGGAATACATATCAATTAATAATACAACAGACATCTCCCCAATAACACTGTGGGAAGCTCATAAGCCTGTCTTGCGTGGTACAATACAAAGACAAATGGCACTATTTAAACGGGAATGCAAAAAATCTAGCATAAAAACTAGAACTCAATTTTAATGCAGCCTACATATCATTTCAAGATAATCCATCTCAGAGTACAAAATCTCATCTGGAAAAATCTAGATTGGAATACGATCTATTTCTCACTGAGTCAGTTGATAAATCCCTCAAACGCTCCAAACACAATTTCTACATGAATACAAACAAACCAGCTACATATTTGGCTCGGGCATTAAATTCAACTAACAAATCTTTCAAACCAATACGTTTGAAATTATCAAAAAATGTTTACACTTGTAATCCAGTTAAAATAGTCCATAAATTTCACTCACATCTCGCAACTTTATACAAGACAAACAATGAAATTAATCCTACAGAAGCTGAATCCTTCTACTCAAAAATAACCTTACCTGAGTTATCTCAGAATCAAAAAAGCAGTTTGGATGAGCCTATAACTATAGATGAAGTTGCTAACGCCATAAAAGACCTAAAACTTAACAAAAGACCAGGCCCAGACGGCTACTCGGCTTTATACTATAAAACATTCTCAGAAATACTCTCTCCCATTCTCACTGAAACTTTTAACAAACTTCTAGATGGACATTCTTTTCAGCAAGAAACACTAATGGCAATTGTTTGTATGATCCCAAAACCCCTTTCTGATGATACTTCCTGTGTGAATTATCGGCCTATCTCTCTGTTAAACCTTGATATTAAATTATTAGCAAAAATAATAGCAAAACGCCTCAATAGCATTATAGGAAAATTAATACATAGAGATCAAGTAGGCTTCATGCCAAATAGACAGGCAGGCGATAATATACGCAGGGCAGTGTTATTGGCACATATTGCTAAAAAACGGAAAATCCCTTTATGTTTTCTATCTCTCGATATTAAGAGGGCATTTGACACAGTATCCTGGCAATATATGCAATATTCATTACAAAAATGGGGTTTTGGACCCCACTTTTTAACATGGATCAAAGCATTATATTATAAACCCAAAGCCTATATAAAATATGCTGGATACAAATCTGAAGCCTTTAATATCGAAAGAGGTACCCGACAGGGTTGCCCATTATCTCCCTTATTATTTGCCCTTATACTCGAACCCATGGCTAAATACATCAGAACAAACCAAACTATAACTGGCATTGAAGTAGGAGGTATTACACACAAATTATGTATATTTGCAGACGATATATTACTTTTTCTATCATCACCACAGGTCTCTGGTCCTAACTTAATACCAGCTCTTGATGGATTTGCTGCCCTATCCGGCCTTATGATTAATCCTAAGAAATGCCTAGTGCTTAATATTTCACTCACAAACATGGAATTGATCCCGGCTAGGGCTGCACTCCCATTCACATGGGCAGAAAAATCAATCCCATATCTTGGAATTCATTTAACAGCATCTCATTCTGACTTATTCTCAACCAATTATCCTCCTGTATTAAGACAGATCACAAATCTAATAAAACAATGGTCGCAACTTCCTTTATTCTGGATAGGGAAGATTAATGCAATCAAAATGACTATTCTACCCAAATTGCTTTATCTATTCAGAGTCCTCCCTATTCCAATTCCTTCCTATTTTTTGAGAATAGTACAAAAAAGAGCAACTTCGTTTATATGGGGCTCTTCTAAACCACGTATACCTATACACACACTACATCTTCCCAAAAATAAAGGAGGCCTGGGATACCCTAATTTTACTAACTACTACAGAGCAGCACATTTGGCCAGTCTGTCCAAATACCATGCAAAACAGGAAATCCCATTATGGGTATTTATAGAGGCTTCAGAAAATGACCCTCTATTAATATCAAATTTATTATGGCTTGATCCTAAAGACCGCTTTAAAATTCATAATCTCATAACTAAACACTTCTTATCTCTCTGGGATAAACTAAAAACCAAATATCAGTTACAATCTCCACACAATCCTCTCCTTTCTTTTATCAGAAATCCGGCCTTTTATCCGGCATGGATCTACCCAAATTCTTTTAAAGCTTGGACAACATCAGGCATTCAGACACTAAATGACTTCATAGCATCTAAATCATTCCTTTCATTCCCATCGCTTAGAGAAAAATATGATCTACCAAACTCTGAGATATTTAGATATCTCCAAATCAAAAATTTCTATACACCATTCCTAAAGGGGGATACACCATTATCCCAATTATCCATTTTTGAATCAATCTGTACAAAAGATCCATTTGCTAAAGGTACAATTTCATCACTTTAAAATCAATTATATGGAGTAGCAAATCTTAATAGACCCTCTTACGTTCAGAGGTGGGAGGAGGACCTGGGACGAACTTTAGAAGACACGGACTGGTCTAACATATGGCTCACATCTAAGTCATCTTCACCCAACATCTTAGCACTGGAGACAAATTATAAAGTCCTAACTCGCTGGTACCTTGTACCCGCTAGAGTGGCAAAATATTCACCTATACCTCAGCTCTTTGTTTTCGAGGATGCCCAGAAATAGGCACATATTTACACATATGGTGGACGTGCCCAGTAATCCAAACCTTCTGGAAGGAAGTCTTCATGATTGCATCTAAAATATTTAAAAAAATAATACAACCAGATCCATATTTAACTTTACTTAATCTAAAACCGGAATGGTTAACACTCTCTCAATTCAAACTTATGATCCAACTAATAACGGCTGCAAAACAAACAGTGGCCAAGGCATGGAAATCTCCTACATTGGTACTAGCAGAAACAATTCACAGAATGAATAATACAATGTCCCATGCTAAGATGGTAGCCATCGATCAAAATCAAATTCCAAAATTTGAAAAACTTTGGCATCCTTGGATAAAACAACAGTTCCTGTCAAACTTCAATGACTCTGTCCTGTTGCCATGGTAACAGATTAAATGACTTACAGAGACACCCATTCTAAGGCTTCAAAGAGAACTAAAAAGAATAATAAACTGACGAGCGGGACAACCTTGTGGACCATACCTCTACCTTTCAACCCTTTTTCTTCTTTCTCTTTCCTTTTCTCCACCTTACGATTAAAGCTCATTATCAGAATTTATTTGACCTATATACACTCTACTTGTAAACAATATGTATAGTAGGTATAAATCATTTAAATACCTACAAAAGTAACTAAGGAAATGATATATATCTTTAATTTAGGTTTACGTGAACCCAATGTTTAATATTTGAAATTTCATGATATTTACCTATATAAACCCTACTGTAAAACATTGAGCTTACTTTATAGATCCTTGTAAACTTACTTTATGTATCTTTATAACATTGTATACTCAATAAACTTCTTTTGACAAGGAAAAAATCTTTTGCAATAGAGAAAAAACACCACCAGTCTTCTAAAGGTGTGAAGCATGCAAAATTGTCATCCTGGAGAGCGTGATGATAAAAAGAAAAGTCCTCCACCACAAACACATCTGCCCCTTACCAGATCACTAGATCTCCTGTCACAGAGATCATACGGGCAAGTGGCTGTGTCCCCCAGCCACTGGGTCTCTGTTGGGAGTATTTCACAGGTCACCGCTCAGAGGTTCCACAGAATGATGCATAACCGCTTAGATCCCAAAGATAAAAAGAGAAAACTCCATAGCGTAACACAGTAACTTTTATTAAAAAGGAGAATAGGAAATGCACTTACAATATGTGAAGTTCAAATCGCATGTAAACCAATATGTGCCGGCCGGCTAGCAGTTGCTGCCCGTAGCTTCCGGGATCAGCGTTGTATGGTGGTGACGTCAGCACGCCGCTCCTCCCTACGCCGTTTCGACAAATCTGTCGTCTTCCTGGGGTCTTTTCTAGTCTCGTCGTACGTGGTTGACGTCGCCGCGTTCTTGGCGATCGGAAATTCCGACAACTTTGTGCGACCGTGTGTATGCAAAACAAGTTTGAGCCAACATCCATTGGAAAAAATCCTAGGATTTTGTTGTCGGAATGTCCGATCAATGTCCGACCGTGTGTACGGGGCATAACAGTAAAAATCTCCTTGCTCAGTGTAAGATTGAACCACTTCTAATCCAAGTTATTGTGTGGCTGTGTGTCTTATTTTAGAGACCACAAGTTAAATAGGTTCCTCTTACTGCTAGAGTCACCATTCAGAAATTTCTATATTGCAATCATATTCCCTCTTAAGTGTCTCTTCTCCAAGGATAACAAGCTTAATGTTTGTAGTTGTCCGCATAGCTGTGGTTCTCCAGCCTACTTATCAGCTTTGTTGGCCATCTCTGGACACTCTCCAGTTTAAGTACATCCTTCCTGAGGACTGGTGACCAAAGCTGGACCATATACTCAAGATGCGCCTAATCAAAGTTTTATAAGGTGGTAGAATTATAGTTTTGTTATATCTCTTGAGTACAGTACATACAATTTTTAATGAATGCTAAAAGTTGGCTCGTTTTGCTTGCTGCAGTTTGGCTTTGCATGTTATTGCTGAGTTTCTGATCTACTAGGGCCCCCAGGTGCTTTTCCATCCTTGATTCCCCTTGAGCTTCTTTCCCTTGCAAGTAACTTGCTTTCATATTTTTAGCCCCCAAGTGCATTACTTACATTTTTCAATATTAAACTTCATCTGTAATATAGATGCCCACTACTCTATTTTAATAGGTTTTCTTGCAAAGTTGTGAAATGATTGCCCTGCTTAACTTTGTATTATCAGCAACAAGTTAAACAGAATTGGTTCCACGACAGAGCCCTGGGGCACCCTGTTCACAACTCTAAATCATTCAGAAAATGTCATTAACCACCAACCTCTGGACACGCGCCAACAACCAGTTTTCTATCTGGGTACATACTGTACAATATCATCCATGCCAAAAGACCATAATATGTAAATCAAGCATTTATGGGGTACGGTATCAAATGCCATAGAGTACTCTAGATACACGGCATCCACAGGCCCTCCTCTATCCAAATTACAGCTTACTGTCTCATACTCGTCTTAGGATGTCATCAGGAAGCAATGATGACGTCGTAAGATGAAACGTATGTCCAGTCACGTCATTTCCGGGTCCCGAACTTCTGGTTTTCTGTTATTCGGCGGTGGAACACACGCGGCTTGAGGCTTTGGAGCGGCTTGCAATCCCTGCCCAAGTATCTGCAAGTATTCTTAGTGCTGGGAGTGGGCACTTCTCAATGTAAGCAGCCAGGTAGCTTTTAATATGCTGGGTTTTTTAAAATAAATGGTTTTACACTATGGCACTTTCTATGTCTTCTTTGTAATAGGTTATCTCTGTGGCGAGGAGGCTGTCATTTGGAAAGGTATCCTGGTTCATCCCCAGTGATCACAGAAGCAAGTGCGAAGGCCCACAAACAAAGCCTATTTTGACCTTTTTTTTGTTAAAGAGGTCACGTTCTTCCGGTGAGTAGGAATTCTTACCACACACATGGGGTGTAACTTCTCGTATCTGTCTATGGTGATGGTGGCAAGTTTTGGAAATTTACCACAGGAATTTATCACAGAAGAATTTATGGACTTTTAAATGAATATATTCACTTATGTTTATTTGATTGTATGTTTATACGGTTTAGTTTATTAACCAATGCACTAGCGCCCCCTACCACCATTCACTGTTAATCAAGTAGGCATTGCCTACACTTTGAGGGAAGCAGATTACCAATTTTCACATAACTTTTAAAAACACTGTATTTCACATTATTATCCATCCATAATGCGAGGTTCTTCTATTACATTATAAATAAGTATATATTACATTTTGTCATTCCTAAATTAAATTCCACTGCTTTTTAGGTTTCTTCTTGGCTTCTAGAGACGAGGCTGTATGGTAAATCCCCCAACACAGTTAAACTTCCTATGAAATGCCATTCTAGTCCCCTTCCATATCTTGTAAGTGGCGACAGCAATTACTGAGAGCTTAGTATAGATTTCAGAAGCAATCTAAAGATAAATTTTACTGCACTGTGTTATGTTATGTTATGTAATGAGATATGGAATACTGTAATGATTATCAGGTCCATCTTATTCTGATCTGTAACTTAAGGACTTGACTCCACAGGTATTGAAAGAAACAATTATTTACCTGCGCTATTTATTCATGTATACATCATCCACTTCTAGGAGTTTTTTCAATTTAGAGCAAGAGCTGATCGGGTGGCTTATAGAAACCTGCTTTATATTTCATACCCTGAAAAGTAGCCACTTGTGCACAAAATAGATTCATCCACATCACATAGAAGATCAGAAAGAAATAACTACTTTACAGCTAGAGAAGCAGGTTCAGGCACAACCCTATTAACCAGAGAAAATTCCCATAGTCAAGGCTGTACAAAATCAGAGACTATTGCCATTTGGAGAAAAAAAGATGTTAGGAAGAGAAACAATTTTCTTGATGATGGTTCATTTACATTTTATTGTACTATGATTTCATTTAGTTTTCTTTGCATTAGCACAGAAAATTATGCCTTTCTTCAATATTAAGAATAAAGCAAGACAATTGCTCATTATTAACCACTTGCTGACCACCCTATAGCAGTTTTACTGCTACAGGTCGGCAGCTGTGCGCCGGATCATGTATATACAGTATCTAACGAAAGTGAGTACACCCCTAACATTTTTGTATATATTTTATTATATCTTTTAATGTGACAACACTGAAGAAATGACACTTTGCTACAATGTAAAGTAGTACCTGTACAGCTTGTATAACAGTGTAAATTTGCTGTGCCCTCAAAATAACTCAACACACAGCCATTAATATCTAAACCACTGTCAACAAAAGTGAGTACACCCCTAAATGAAACTGTCCAAATTGGGCCCAAAGTGTCAATATTTTGCATGGCCACCATTATTTTCCAGCACTGCCTTAACCCCCTTGGGCATGGAGTTCACCAGAGCTTCACAGGTTGCCACTGGAGTCCTCTTCCACTCCTCCATGATGATATCACAGAGCTGGTGGATGTTAGACCTTTCGCTCCTCCACCTTCCATTTGAAGAGGCGCCACAGATGCTCAATAGGGTTTAGGTCTGCAGACATGCTTGGCCAGTCCATTACCTTTACCCTCAGCTTCTTTAGCAAGGCAGCGGTAGTCTTGGAGGTGTTTAGGGTCATTATCATGTTAGAATACTGCCCTGCGGCCCAGTCTCCGAAGAGAGGGGATCATGCTCTGCTTCAGTATGTCACAGTACATGTTGGCATTCATGGTTCCCTCAATGAACTGTAGCTCCCCAGTGCCGGCAGCACTCATGCAGCCCCATACCATGACACTACCACCATGCTTGAAAGTAGGCAAGACACACTTGTCTTTGTACTCCTCACCTGGTTGCCTCCACACGCGCTTGACACCATCTGAACCAAATAAGTTTATCTTGGTCTCATCAGACCACAGGACATGGTTCCATAAATCCATGTCCTTAGTTTGCTTGTCTTTAGCAAACTGTTTGCGGGCTTTCTTGAGCATCATCTTTAAAAGAGACTTCCTTCAGGGACGACAGCCATGCAGACCAATTTTAAGCAGTGTGAGGTGTATAGTATGAGCACTGACAGGCTGACCCCCCACCCCTTCAACCTCTGCAGCAATGCTGGCAGCACTCATACGTCTATCTCCCAAAGACAACCTCTGGATATGACACTGAGCACGTGCACTCAACTTCTTTGGTCAACCATGGCGAGGCCTGTTCTGAGTGGAACCTGTCCTGTTAAACTGCTGTATGGTCTTGGACACCGTGCTGCAGCTCAGTTTCAGGGTTCTGGCTGTCTTCTTATAGCCTAGGTCATCTTTATGTAGAGCAACATATCTTTTTTTTCAGATCCTTAGAGAGTTCTTTGCCATGAGGTGCCATGTTGAACTTCCAGTGACCAGTATGAGATAGTGAGAGCAAAAACACCAAATTTAACACACCTGCTCCCCATTTACTCCTGAGTAACACTAACGAGTCACATGACACCGGGGAGAGAAAATGGCTAATTGGACCCAATTTGGACATTTTCACTTAGGGGTGTACTCATTTTTGTTGCCAGCGGTTTATACTTTAATGGCTGTGTGTTGAGTTATTTTTAGGGGACAGCAAATTTACACTGCTATACCAGCTGTACACTCACTACTTTACATTGTAGCAAAGTGTAATTTCTTCAGTGTTGTCACATGAAAAGATATAATAAAATACTTACAAAAATGTGAGGGGTGTAATCACTTTCGTGAGATACTGTATACATGATCCTGCACTTCCACCTGCAGGGGGTGCAGGCGTGCCGGCAGTGGGCCGCTTATGCTGTGATTATTCACAGCAGAAGCCGATCTGCAGGTGCCAAGCACTCAATGTCCGCCTGCACCAGCTGATCGTCGGGCAGAGACTCAGAACGGAGCTCTGCCTATGTAAACAAAGCAGAGTTCCATTCAGATGGGGGGAAGGGATAGATGTTGTGTTCCTGCAAAGCAGGGACTAAAACCCATCTCTTCCCCTAGTAAAAACAGCACACACAGTAAACACAAACACTGGATATGCACACAGTAAAAGAGTAGAGAATCAACTTGGTTTGCATTTCATCAATAAAGTAGCAAACATTATTTAGTTGAAATTAATTTGTACCCAAATGTCCCCAAAACCTGCATACTTTACAGCACTGAGCATTGTTTTGAGTTATAAAACTATATCTACCAAAAACCTTGCTTTTTATGTGTACTAAAATGGAGAAAGAGCACCATGCTGTTTGCTATTTAAACTTTTAATTTTGGGGAAAAGACAGCCCTGCACTTAAATGTCATAGCATTGTGTGATGAAGAAGAATGGGAAAGACACCTTGCATACTTCAGCAACAAACAATGAAACAATCATGGACCCGTTCTGTTCTCAGTCTGCTCCAGCCCATGCCGATAAGGCAAAATCCTTTATGACCTCTATTTCTGACTTTATTAGAGCTTCAGAGCTTGATTTTCTCAAGTACTGCCCATCCAGCAAGCCTCTAGATGTCTGGTGCTGACTTACTGACCTCCACCCAAAAAATGTTTAATGCTAATTTTGTTTCTGCAAAGCAGCTGTCACTAAGCAAGAAAAAGGGAAGTGCACCGATCACTTAGAAAAGAAAATTTTGAAAAATTGTCAGCAGTGAAGCCCAATATCAAGGACGTGAAAGTGAAGCCTGAAGACCTTGGAAACAAATCAACTCATATCAAGTATAAAGGTCTGGTATAGACGTTGAGGGGAATCTCCCAGCCACTTTGTTTACAGAACAAATTAGCTGGGAAAAGTCAGTTAGCTGCAAATTTTCTATTACTTGGGCCCTGTTCACACACGAGCATTTTTTAGCTTGTGAAACGCTCAGCTCTGTAGCTCAAAAACTCCCAACAAGCAAAATCCTATTCATTTCAATGACCCCTGTTCTCATACTGTATGAGCGTTTTGTCGTCTGATGCAAAACGCCTGAAGCTCAAAAAAGTACATGAGCTTCTTTTTGGCAGATTACAAGGTTTTTGGCCTGACTTGTGTAGAAAAATGCTCATAAAACGCTCAAATAGCAGTTTTTCACCTCTAATTTCCTCTCCCTCTCCTCCCCTTAGTGCTTTCGATTGACTAAACAAAAACCTGAAGTTGTAAAACGCTTTTAATACACTTCTAAAATGCTTTAGAAAAGCTTGTAAAAGGCTGCAAAAAAAAAAGCTTAAAATAAACCGTCAGTAAATCGATACTCTCAGGTGTGATTGTAGCTCAAGCCCTTGTTCACACTTCTGGAACAGGAAAAGGTTTGACCGGACTCACAGGTTTGAAGCAAAAGTGAAGACTTTATTGAAGATAAAAATCATCAGACAACATCGTAGACATCATGACTTCAATGCAGACATGGCAGAGATTAACACGTTTCACGAATTAGAACTCGCTTAGTCATAATCACTCTGTTCACGCTGAACTGGTTTGTCATGCAATTTGACAGATCAAATCACATGACAAATTGCAGCCTATTGCCGGCAATAGCACTGTTCCAATCGGTGTGACGCCGACTTTGCGGCACCGCACAGATTTGCAAAAGTTGTTCCTGCCCTACTTTTCCCGATTTCGGGTGCGACTTCAATAGACATCTGTGCATGAAGTTGCGCCCGAAGTCCCATGGACATGCTGCTTTGAAATCCTGCGGCTTCAGATGAAGTCGCATGATTTCAAAGCCGTGTTCAGTGTGAACGGGGGCTTAATGTCACATTTGCTTTAGCACATAGTACAGGTGTGTCAATGGAAATGAGGCTTTGACCCACAGAGAGGGTATTTATGGGATGATGGAGAATGATGCTTATGCTCCGGAAGAAGTCCACTTAGCGACGAAACCGGTCGAGCGATAGCGTCATTTCTTGTCATCGAGTTTGAAGAATCTACCTCTGAAACCACTGTGTCCAGTACATGCTGTTTTAATAATCTTTTCATGTAAGTGCATTACCTTCATTGAACCCTGGTAAAAAAAGGTTTTACACTATTGTGGTGTTTGTCTCTCATTTGGGGTATATGACCTGATGTCACAGTTGGAGTAAAAGAAACCTGATGTTTTTCCCGGTGGTGGCTTAAAGTTTCTGTTGAGACGACTTCCTTACAGACGTGGAATTTTATCAGACATACAAGCCTATGTTGACCCCACGTAATAGGTGGTAAACGCTCTTTGGTAAGGGCACATCCTTTTTTGGTGCTGGTCGCACAAGATGGAGGAAGTTGGTGACACAACATTCAAACTTTCACTACTGTGTTTGTGACCCTTGGACTCACTTGTTTATATTAATTATTTACTGTTTATTTCATTTAAGCGCAACATACTTGTTCACCTGTGTCCATCTACGTGCATGTTTAAGGCATCCTCAAACATGTTTTCTGAAAGGAATTGTGTGTTTACTATTGCCCTTTAATTCCTATTAAAAAGCCTGCTCCCCGCTGAATATTATTTAAAAAAAAAAATTGCATTGGTACATGGCAGTGCCCAGCTTTCAATGCCCTTTTTTTCTGCAGAATTCAATGGTCCAGTGAACTGAATTTTGTTCAGTTTGCTCATCACTAATCATATTTAGCTTTTATTCAGGTTTTAACCACTTCAATACAGGGCATTTATACACCCTTCCTTCCCAGACCAATTTTTAGCTTTCAGCGCTCTCACACTTTGAATGCCAATTACTCAGACATACAACACTGTACTCAAACAAAATTGTTATCATTTTTTTGCATACAAATAGAGCTTTCTTTTGGTGGTATTTAATCACCACTGGGTTTTTTATTTTTTGCGACATAAGTGAAAAAAGAGCGAAAATTTTGAAAAAAAAAACACTTTTTTTAGTTTCTATGATAAAATTTTGCTAATAAGTAATTTTTGTCCATAAATTTGGGCCAAAATTTATACTGCT
Source organism: Aquarana catesbeiana (assembly GCF_042186555.1). NCBI lineage: Eukaryota > Metazoa > Chordata > Amphibia > Anura > Ranidae > Aquarana > Aquarana catesbeiana. Next base: position 91,714,522 of record NC_133326.1, on the reverse strand, counting down.
ACATCTCTTTGGTAAAAATAACCCAAATTAGTGGATATTTTTTGGTCTCTGTGAAAGTTATAGAGTCTACAAGATATGGTGCAAATCATTGAAAATTGATCACATCTGATCACACGTGATGCACTGACGGCCTATCTCATTTCTTGAAATTCTGAAATGTCAGGACAGTACAAATACCCCCCAAATGACCCCTTTTTGAAAAGTAGACAGTCAAAGGTATTTAGTAAGAGGCATAGTGAGCTTTTTGAACTTGTAATTTTTTCCCACAATTCTTGGGAAAATTAAGATTTTTTTTCACAAAATTGTCATAATAACAAGTTATTTCTCACACACAGCATATGCATACTTCCAATTACACCCCAAAATACATTCTACTACTCCTCCCAAGTATGGCGATACCACACGTGTGGGACTTTTACACAGCTTGGCCATACAGAGAGGTCCAACATGCAGGGAGCACCATCAGGGGTTCTAGGAGCATAAATTACACCTCTAATTTCCTAACGACCTATTACACTTTTGAAGCCCCTGGAGCACCAGGACAATGGAATTACCCACAAAATGACCCCATTTTGGAAAACAAACACCCCAACATATATTCTATGAAGCATTATGAGTCATTTGAATGGTTAATTTTTTTTACACAAAGTCTTCAGAAAACGTGGAAAGAAAATGAAAATCTTTTTACATAAAGTTATCAATTTATAAGATATTTCTAACACATAGCATGTATATAGCAAAAATTACACCCCAAACCACATTCTTCTACTCCTCCTGAGTATGGCGATACCAAATGTGTGAGACTTTTACAAAGCCTGGCCACATATAGAGGCCCAAAATTGAAGTAGTACCTTCAGGCGTTCTAGGAGCATAAATTACACATCTCATTTCATTCCTACCTATCACACTTTTGAAGGTCCTTGAGTACCAGAACAGTGGAATTACCCACAAAATGACCCCATCTTGGAAAGCAAACACCCCAACGTATATTCTATGAGGCATGGGCTGCAGATAGGTACTTGGGTACTCTGATGGGCTGCAGATAGGTACTCGGTTACTCTGATGGGCTGGAGACAGGTACTCGGTTATTCTGATGGGCTGGTGACAGGTACTCGGGTACTCCGATGGACTGTGACAGGTACTCAGATGAACTGTGACAGATACTCAGATGGGCTGTGACAGATGCTCAGGTACTGTCAGGAAGAACCTGCCAGTAACAGGTAATCCAGACCTATTGGTGCGCGATTGCGGGTGCCTATGCGCATGCGCACACGTGCGCAGGAATGCGCGTGTACTTCCGGCGGGTTATTTAAACCTGTCACACAGACACAGGTAAACGTTGCTGTTTGGCCAAGGAACCAAGGCACTGCTCCACCCGGTAGCCTTCTCCCGTAAATTATCGGCTGCCGAGAAGAATTATGTTGCGGGGGACCGGGAACTACTAGCAATCAAATCCGCACTAGAAGAATGGTGGTACTTACTTGAAGGAGCAACTCACCCAATTTTGATCATCACTGATCATAAGAACCTGGAGTACTTGAGGTCAGCAAAGAGACTGAAACCACGGCAAGCCAGGTGGGCGCTGTTTTTCTCCATGTTCTCTTTCCACGTCACTTGTCGTCCAGGCTCAAAAAACACAAAACCCGACGCTCTATCCAGAATATTTCACAAATCCAAAGAAACGACTCTCCCTGATACTATTCTGTCCCCAGGGAATTTCTTTCTGTTACAAGAAGATCTGCTCTCTCGGATCAAACAAGCTACCCTGGGTTGGGCGCCCCCCACTGAATTAGAGTGGCAAGCAAAAGATGGGTTGTTCTGGTACAAGGACAAGATTTTTGTACCCGAGAGCTTATGAGTTCCTATATTAGAACTTTGTCAAGACCATGCACTAGCTGGGCATTTTGGTATAACAAAGACCACCGATTTGGTACAACGTACCTTCTGGTGGCCTCAGGTAGGCAGAGACTGCAGAAAATTTGTGGATTCCTGTATCACCTGCATTCGGAACAAGAGCAGTAGAACTAAAGCCTGGGGATTATTGAAACCACTGCCTGTTCCGGATAGACCATGGAAGATGTTATCCATAGATTTCACTGTTGAGTTACCCCTGCAGAAGACCACACCACCATCTTTGTAGTGGTAGACCAGTTGTCAAAGATGGCACACTTTATTCCCATGAAAGGCACTCCCTCAGCTTCTGAGACCACGCAGGTATTCATTAGAGAGATCATCAGACTCCATGGAGTACCTGCCAACATTGTCTCTGATCGGGGGGTACAATTTACTTCCCGATTCTGGAGGTCTTTGTGCAAAGCTTTGAAGATCAAGTTATTATTCTCCCCCACTTATTATCCCTAGACAAATGGGCAGATGGAGAGGACCAACCAAACCCTCAAACAATACCTCCGCTGCTTCTCTTCATTTTCCCAAGATGACTGGATCTCCTTGCTTCCTCTGGCTGAATTTGCCTACACACACTCCACTACAAAACAAACCCCATTTTTTGACATTTTTTGTACCAGCAGCTCACGAAACAATTAATTTTTTTTCTGTCAACAATCAGCTCCTGCAAGAGACCATGGCTAGGACACAAGAACACAATAAAGAGGTTTTTGATAAGAAGAAATGTGGGGAACTGATACTGGCACCCAGGAATTTAGTGTGTTTTTCTACAATGAACCTGAAAATGCCATGTCCTTCGAAAAAATTGAGTCCTAAATTCATAGGCCCGTTTCCTGTAAAAAGGAAAATCAATTAAGTGGCTTACGAACTGGAACTTCCCGAGTCACTTAAAGCTCACCCTGTTTTCCATGTGACACTATTACAACCTTCTGTTGCCAATCCTTTTCCTGGCCGAAGTTCGGACCCTCCTGGCCCTGTATTGGTGGATGGAAAGGAGGAGTTTGAGGTAGAAGCAATTCTGGATTGCAGAAGAAGAAACAACCAAACTCAATTCCTGATCAAATAGAAGGGTTATGGGCCCAGGGAAAACTCATGGGAACCTGAGGAAAACATCCACGCTAATGGGGCGTACACACAGGCGGACTTTCCGACTGGACTGGTCCGATGGACTTTCCAACGGACTTTTGACAGACTTCCGACGGACTTTTTTTACGAACGGACTTGCCTACACACGACCGGACTATGGATGGACTTGCCTACACACGACCGGACTTTCCGGCAGACTATGTCCGCCGGTCTCCCCAACGGAGTTACGACGGACTTTCCGAATGAACGGACTTGCCCACACACGAACAAGTCTGCTCGTCTTCTTCCCTCTTCTCTTCTTCCGATGTTGACACGACGCTCTCTCCCGCTGTAATGCTGTGTGAGCGCTCCGCAATGAGTCGGGAGAAGAGGCCAGAGAGAAGGAGAAGAACCAGACACCGGGTGAAGAGTTCGGAGAGAGCAGCGAAGTCGGAATAAGACCCCCGAAGTCGGAAGAAGACTCCCGGAGCTGTCTAATAAATTACTTTAAAAACCTGTGTAGTGTGTTTTTTTTTATTGACACTTTTTCCCTAGATGAATGGGTAGGATCGTACCCCATACTCATTCACATAGGGTGGGGGGCCGGGATCTGGGGGCCCTCTTATTAAAGGGGGCTCCCGGATTCTAATAAGCCCCCTGCCAACAGACCCCGACAACCAACAGCCAGGGTTGTCGGGAAGAGGCCCTTGTCCTCATCAACATAGGGACAAGGCGCTTTGGGGGAGGGGGGGGCCGCAGGGCCCCCCCCTCCCCCAAAGCACCCATCCCCCCATGTTGAGGGCATGCGGCCTGGTACGGTTCAGGAGGGGGGGCGCTCGCTCATCCCCACCCCCTTTCCTGACCGGGCGGGCTGTGTGCTCGAATAGGGGCCTGGTATGGATTTTGGGGGGACCCCACGCCATTTTTTCGGTGTAGGTGTTCCCCTTAAAATCCATACCAGACCTAAGGGACATCGTCGCCTCATGCTCGCCGCAATAGGAAATATTGTTTTTCCTATTGCAGCGAGCGCGAGTACCCTGCCCTTGCATCGTATCTGGTCCATCGGACCAGCATACAAATGAACAGGCTTTCCGTTAGGAACTGGGTCCGGCGGAGTTACGACATAAAGTTTTGAAGCAGGTTTTAAATCTAAAGTCCGTCGAATTTCCAACTGATACGGTCCGTCGGAAGTCCGATGCAGCCCACACACGGTCGGATTGTCCAGCGGATTTGGTCCGTCGGACCAGTTCGGTCGGAAAGTCCACCCATGTGTACACGGCATAAGAGTCTGATCCAATCCTTCAAGAGATCCCATCCTGAAAAGTTGGTCCGGATGGGCATCCGGAGGCTGCCCCTTGGGGGGCAATGTCAGGAAGATGGGCAATCCAGACCTATTGGTGCACGACTGCGGGTGCCTATGCGCATGCGCACATGCCCGCTCACGGGAATGCGCGTGCGTGTCCGTTAGCGTCCGGTGGGTTATTTAAATCTGTCTGACACAAACATTGCTGTTTGCTCTGCAGCTTTGTGCATGTGTTACTTGATAATCTGGAACCTGCTCCTCTTAATAAGGCTTGTCTCAAGACTATTCATGTTATCTGCATGCACCTGACCCCAGGCTTGTCTGACGATTCTTCTGCTTGCTCCTTTGTCCTTCTGCTGCCTCCCTGATAACCGACCCGGCCTGCCTGACTTCCCTAGACTCCCTCCAATCTGCTATACCTACCTGCTGAAGTCATCCAGCTCCAGTCTGCTGCATCTGTCTGCTGAGCCATCCAGTCTGCGGCACCTGTCTGCTGAGCCATCCAGTCTGCTGCATCTGTCTACTGAGCCATCCAGTCTGCTGCATCTGTCTGCTGGACCACCCAGTTTGCTGTGCCTGCCTCCTGATTCATTTGCTGTTGATCCTGCCAGGCACTCGTACCACTCCTCACTCCTGTGCTCCTGTCTTCACTACCAGGGGCCTCGAGTCGGAGGCGTAAGAGAGGCCATCCTCTGCAATTCGGGTTCACCTATTAGGTACCTAACAGGTACTCAAGTACTCAGATGAACTGTGACAGTTACTCGGGTACTCAGATGAACTGTGACAGGTACTCAGGTACTCAGATGAACTGTGGCAGGTATCAGGTACTCAGATGGACTGTGACAGGTACTCAGGTACTCGGGTACTCAGATGAACTGTGACAGGTACTTGGGTACTCAGATGGACTGTGACAGGTACTCAGGTACTCGGGTACTCAGATGAACTGTGACAGGTACTTGGGTACTCAGATGGACTGTGACAGGTACTCAGGTACTCGGGTACTCAGATGAACTGTGACAGGTACTTGGGTACTCAGATGGACTGTGACAGGTACTCAGGTACTCGGGTACTCAGATGAACTGTAACAGGCAGGGCCGTTTGAAGGAATTTGAGGGGCCCCAAACAAATGGACATGGAGGCCCCCCAACCCCCCTGCACGCACACAAAGCCCCCCTTACTACTCCCCCCATGTTCTTTTTAACCCCCCTCCCTACCATGTACCGCACAGCAGGAGATTCAGTTTTCTGTTCCTGGCCGGCCGGACTGAAAGGAAGTAAGCACTCAGTGTGTGCACTTCATGTCAGTCCAGCCAGGAACCGGAAACTGAATCTCCTGAGTCCTGTACCACGTGGACTACAGGAGGAAGGAAGAGGAGCTTGGCCATGCTACAGGCTGCAGCTCATAGGAAGCGGCGGCCGGCGGCGCAGCTGGGACCCTAGGCCAGCTCGGGACCCCAAGCAATTGCTTGTTTTGCCTGTCCTGTCATGATGGGCCTGGTGACAGGTACTCATTTACTCGGGTACTCAGATGAACTGTGACAGGTACTCAGAAGGACTTGACAGGTACTCAGGTGGACTGTGACAGGTACTCAGGTGGACTGTGACAGGTACTCGTGTACTCGGGTACTCAGATGAACTGTGACAGGTACTCAGGTACTCGGGTACTCAGATGGGCTGTGACAAGTACTCGGGTACTCAGATGGACCGTGACAGGTACTCAGGTACTCGGGTACTCAGATGAACTATGACAGGTACTCAGGTACTCAGATGGACTGTGACAGGTACTCAGGTACTCAGATGGACTGTGACAGGTACTCAGGTACTCAGATGGACTGTGACAGGTACTCAGGTACTCAGATGGACTGTGACAGGTACTCGAGTACTCAGATGGACTGTGACAGGTACTCGGGTACTCAGATGGACTGTGACAGGTACTCAGGTACTCAGATGAACCGTGACAGGTACTCAGGTACTCAGATGGACTGTGACAGGTACTCAGGTACTCGGGTACTCAGATGAACTGTGACAGGTACTTGGGTACTCAGATGGACTGTGACAGGTACTCGGGTACTCAGATGGACTGTGACAGGTACTCGGGTACTCAGAAGGACTGTTACAGGTACTCAGGTACTCAGATACTCAGATGGGCTGTGACAGGTACTCAGGTACTCGGGTACTCAGATGGACTGTGACAGGTACTTGGGTACTCAGATGGGCTGTGACAGGTACTCAGGTACTCAGATACTCGGATGGACTGTGACAGGTACTCGGGTACTTTGATGGCTGGTGACAGGTACTTTAATGGGTGATGACAGGTACTTTGATGGCTGGTGACAGGTACTTTGATGGCTGGTGACAGGTACTCTGATGGCTGGTGACATGTCCTCTTTATTGGGGGGGCAATCAGTGTGTGTTGGTGTGCACTGTAGGCAGTAACGAGATGTTATCGCAATCTCCTTCTCACACATGATCGGTGTGTGAGGAGGGGAACCCGGTAACATATCATTACCACGGTTTGTTGACATTCTGTGACGGAGTGTGATTGGACACAGCCAGTCATGCAGTAAAGAGCCAATTTCATTGGCTCTTTACTGCGATCGGGGTTGGGCTGTGTCAGTGTGCCATTTTTTATTGGCTTTTTACACGGATCTGGGATGGCACGGATCTGAGGGACACACCTCATCCCTGATCGCCGCGCTGCGGGCCCGCAGGAGCAGCGAGAAGCCGAGGACGTCATATGACACCCGCCCAGGATGGGAGATCCCATCTGCAGACGTCATATGACTATAGCCCGGTATTGAAGTGGTTAAAGAGTCCCCAGCTGATACAAAGCTTTCCTATGTCATCCTGAAACAGGGATTTGGGTATCAATTTATTCACTAATGATTTGCGCCAGTCTAACTGCACTCAGAATAGGGAACCATGAAGTAACTTTGATGGAGCCTTCACTCTATTTTCACATAATTGTCACTGAGATAATGTATATTATGAAATGTATCCCTTCAGCTTTTGACGCTTCCTTTAGGCTCGATTCACATCTGTGCATGTTGCTTTTGAGCATTTCTGCAGTGCTTTTTGCAGTGCTTGCCGCATTTTTGGACACACATTTTTACTGTGATTTTACAGCGCTTTTTACCTCGATTTGCAGGGGGGTTTTCACACTATATAGCTGGTTGCTAAGGAGGGGCCAGGAAGCCAGCTGCCACGTCCTTAACAACCGGATCATTTATGTACCCCCTGGGGCATGATGGGTACGTGACTTCACAAGGGGACAGGGCCTCCAGATGATGTCATCTGATGGCCACTCTCCATAGTTATCTAAGAAATGCTTGACATCGGCATGGACAGATCAGCGGGATGTGGCATCTGAGGAGGGTTGTCGGCAGGAGCAGCAGAAGAGGAAGAAGAACACCGGACAAAGAAGACAGGAGAAAGAAGAAGAGTGGGAGAAGGAAAAGACCGGAAGAAGAGGGAGAAGACCGGAGGAAGAAGTGGAAGAAGTCCGGAGGAGGAAGAAGCGGGGAGGAAGAAGACATTTTTAATAAAGGACTTGTCAAAAACTGTCTATTGACTTTTGTCACATTACACTACTTTTTTTTGGTGAATGGGTAAGGGTACAATGTACCCCTACGCATTCACATAGGGGGGCTGGGGTCTGGGGGCTTCCAGATTCCAATAAGCCCCCACCAGCAGACCTTGACAACCACCGGGCAAGGTTTGTCAGGAAGAGGCCCTTGTCTCCATCAACATGGGGGCAAGGTGCTTTGGGGTGGGGGGCGCAAAGCACCCACCCCCCATGTTGAGGGCATGTGGCCTGGTATGGTTCAGGAGGAGGCCCTTGTCCCCATCAACATGGGGGCAAGGTGCTTTGGGGTGGGGGGCGCAAAGCACCCACCCCCATGTTGGGGGCATGTGGCCTGGTACAGTTCAGGAGGGGAGGGGGGGTGCTTGCTCGTCCCCTCCCTTTCCTGACCTGCTGGGCTGCATGCTCGGATAAGGGTCTGGTAAGGATTTTGGAGGAGAACCCACACCATTTTTAAAAAGAAAATTTTGGTGCGAGGAGTCCCCGCCGAATCTATACTAGACCCAAGGGCCTGGTATGGACCTGGGGGGACCCCACGCTGTTTTTTTTCACGATTTTGTTTTGCCAGCAATTCTTTTTTTTTTACATTCAGCTGTCAGCGGGGAAGCCTGCTGACAGCTGATGACTCATCAGTTGTTAAGGACGCGGTGGCCAGCTTCATGTCCCTCTCCTTAGCAACCAGCTATATACAGTGTAAAAAAAAAGACACTAATTGTGATAAAAACGCGTTATTTGCATTTTGGATGCGGGTCCAATGAAATCTATTACATGCAAAACTCTGCATTTTGTGTGAAAAAAGTCCCCGAACCCATGTTAAAAAAGTTCCCTGCATTTCTGTTAAAGGCAAAATGCATTAAAAAACGCATTAGTGTGAATCGAGCCTAAGAAGTTGCGCAATGTTGGCTTTCATCACTAGGAAATGGCCAACGGTTTCCTTTTTCTGGACCAAAATAATTTTATTATTAGCTACACTTTTCAGTATTACTTTCTGCTCCTTAGGGTCCCTCTCGTAGGAGACAAGTATCAAAAACCACCACCATAAATGAAAGCAGTATTAAACCCAAAAAACAAATTGTACTATCTTGCAACTTACCAATCCTTAAGGCCTGATTCACACCTATTGTTGGAATTCAACATGAATATCATATTTCTGGAGTTTGTACTTATATTTCCTTACTATGCCTAAGAGAAGCCAGACTCCCATGGTTTTTGAAAGACTGAAAGTTTCACACTTCCGGGAGGACAGGATGCTGCCACCCAGGTTGGAATGTAGCCTGTTTAGCTTCCATTGCGCATGACAATGCTGGCTCCGATCTGTCTATGGGAATTTCCTGATTAACTGCTATGCGCACAGGCTTCAAAGGCAGCTAAACTGACAGGGATGATGGATGAGGTGAGATACAGGAAATCAAGGGCCCAGGTGTTTGTGGAATTTGACATCGGTCGGATGATGGCAATTCATGGACCAACACTGCCCCCCAGAGGACAGTTATGGCAAGATGGTCCATATGATAGCCTGTTGAGGGAACGCCCCAGAGACACTGTGATTCGTCCAAAGGCAAAGTTGGGCAGGCAAAAGTGGGGGGGGGTCTGGATGAGGTATGTTTGTTAAAAGGAAATGTTTGCCAGAGAAAACTCTCTCTTTAAGACCTGAGGACCAGCCAAAGAAGATGTGCTAAGTATCAATCTTGTATTGTGTTATGATTGTAGGCCTTGTAATATTGCAATTTCTTGTAGTATCTTTATGTTAGTTTTCCTAATTCTGCTGTTTTAGTACATTCCTATTTTATTGGGAAATAAATGTAACTTGTTTACTAAGCAGAGGTGTTTGTTATATCATTGTGCTTATCAGACTCATACAGGTTAACAACTATAGGGATTAGAAAAATGAATACATGGGTGCAATAGTTATATAGGATATATTAGATTGTATAATATTGCACTGATTACTTCACCTATGCAGGTTGCAGTGTGCACATTCCAGGTGCGTTTTGCGTTTTTCAATACACATTTTTGATCCATTGAAGCCTATGGAACCAAAAACCAGAAAAAAATCCCTGGCCCCTTCCATAAAATGCACAGGTGTGTACAACATCCTTAGGAAACCATGTTAAATGGACTGTAGTGTGTCTCTTCAAAACTGAAAACACACTAAAAAATGCATAGGTGTGAACTAGGCCTAAAGTACTGTTTAAACCCAAAGCCAAAAATGTAATATGCAGCTTAACCATTATTAGATATGGTGGCAGATTTTTTTTTTTCTTTTTTAGGCTTTCTCCCCCTCTGTTTTCACCTGGCAATCTGGCCAGTAACACACCTGGGTTAGAGAGCCTCCACTTTGGATGAAGGAGCACAGGGGGCACATATGGACAGCAGCATTGTCAATCTGGGGGGGGGGATGTTAGATGTACTAGCAGATTTAATTAAACTACTAAATTGAAACCAAACTCCAGCTAGTACTTTATAAGCAGTTACAGCAAACAGTTGTTTTCCTTTTGGGATAAATATTTTACATAAATAAAGTTGATCATTGAAAGCACTCCTTTCAGTGTTAAATGGTTTGTCTCATCCCTGTATCTAATACATCTGGGAGAGAGGTTGTTCTTTTGAAAAATAACTGACTGGCTGGGACACCAAATGAAAAGAAAAGAAAAGAAAGCCTAAAAAAACAGACATTGGTGCTTATTTACAAAGGGATTAGGCAAATTCAGTTAGCAATTTGCTGTGTGTATTTACTTTAAAACTTTAGCATGCAAAGGCAAATTTAAAGCAAACAAATAAACAAACAGGATTTTGCCTTGTACATAATTGGAGAATCAAAAAGAATACAGACTAAAGCCTCGTACACACCACTAAACTGGCAGCTCAGGTCGGAGCCGCTGTACTAACAATCTGATTAAGTACAGCAATCTCCCCTGTTGAGCTATTGTGTTCTGACAGGGGGGCGGCCCCCTGCCAGAACACTCTGGCCATTGGCTGACAGAGCTGATCAGGAGCCTTTTTGGGTCATGAGCCTGCGACAGAAGCCAGGCGAATGGCTTCTGTCTTCTCTGGCTCTAATCACATGCTTCTAAAAAAAAAAAAAAAAAAAAAAAACCTATGGAATCCATGCGTCTGGTGGCCAGACATATGGATAAGGGGGGTGGCGTCCCTGCGCCGTGTATGGATGGGCCACCACTGGTTATTTGTGTGATCTGAAATCTGAAAAGATACCTAATCTGAGAACACCAGGTACAAGCATTTTGGACTGTAAATCCTATTCCCATACATATGATAGTATAATAGTTTCCTGGGTTGTTGCAAGTTGGATGTGACTCATGGGTATGCAGTTCAGCAACAGCTGGAGAACCATATGATATATAAAGCTGCATTTCTGCCATCTGCTTTGTAAATATAAACCAACTCACATAAACATTCATTTTCAGATCTGTTATGCTTCAGTAATAACCCCAGGTTGTTCTGCACTTCTGTGTTTTTGGACAGTGACTCAGCACTTTAAATTATAGCAGCTAATTCTATTACTGCCACATGCACACTGCAAATCAACTAAAACTAATGAGCAAAAAAGGCGTATTGTTCAAGCTAAACACATACCTGTTATATAGAAGGATATCTGGCTTCCAAGTTTGTCCATCTGGGAAACGAACATTTTTCACTCCAGGGTATTCAGACACATTCCATTGTAAATAGTAATCTGTCCAATACTGAAGTGTAGAAGAAAAAAAATGGATTAAAAGCACTTTTCTGTTCACACTCCCTAGGGAATTATATAACACCCAACAAAATGTATAACTGTCATTCAAAACAGTATTACTTAACTGGCAGGGAATAAAATGACTGAAAGACAAGGACTTTCCCTACCTTGAAAATACCATTAGAAAGCATATTTTACGAGTCAGGGGCCATGATCTAGCGGCAGGAAAAAGCTTATAAATGGACAAAAATCCAGTGTGCCCGCATTTAAGATTACATACTGCATGAAGCATGGAATTGCAGAGCTGCTGATTGTTTAGAAAAATAGGACAATAACTCTGATTGCATTGCTTTTTCAAGCAACAGAACGGAAACAGTTTTCTTTGTTCCAAAATGTATCATTGTGGTCATGGTCAATTAAAAACGCCTGAATGTTCCACTGCTCTTTTTCATGAATGATCAAAATCATGCTTTTCTACAGCTCTTTAAAAAAAAAGGGGGGGGGGGGGGCAAAAACATATATGAAAATATTTAAATTGTTTAAAGATAAGGTGATGATTTTAAGGCTTTTAAAAGAAAGCGGTGATAATGTACATAGAAATGTTTTATGTTTTTATGCTTTGTGTAATATGGCTCTACATGAGAGGGTGCTCTACACTTAACAGACTGCCTGTTGCAGTCCAAAGCATTGTTCCTTCAAAAAAAAATTTTTGTAATTTCTAATTCAACAAACTGAACAATGTTACTTTAAAGTAAAAATAAATAGTGAGGGGGAAAAGGTTGAAAGCTCGAAATGTGCCCACACATAAGAACCAACTGACCTTTAGTTTAATCATCAGCTTTTTCACAGATTTGGGCATATACAATGTGTCTGTTTTTCTAATATTCCATTGTTCAGTTCCCCAAGTAATCAACTGTATTTTGCAATGAAATCCACATAAAGGTTCTCATGTGAGCTTTACCTACACAAGCAAAGGTAGGCATATACCACTGGTAGGAAGGGAAATAGTATTCATGCCTTGCACGGGTCAGTTATTGACACATTGGGGGAGATTTACTAAAACTGGAGAGGGCAACATCTGGTGCAGCTCTGCAGAGAAACAAATCAGCTTCCATGTTTTATTGTCAAAGCTTATTTGAACAAGCTGAAGCTGATTGGCTGCCATGCACAGCTGAATCAGATTCTGAGTGGGGGAGCTTGATAAAGCTCCCCCATTAGGTCTAAAACTGGCTAATCCCCCAAACCCTAGTACATGTATTGGGGCCTTAATCCACAAGGAAAAGGCAAGAATGTAAGACGAAGAGATCAAAACAAGTGAGTGATACCACTGATTTAGACTGGAGCAACATGAAAATGTTTATGTTAAGAGTAGTAGACAGGCTAATTGATTCATACTGTGGAAAAAAAAATATTTTGATCAAATTTTAACTGCTTCCCATCTGTAGGACACACTTGTTTGTCCTTGGATGACAGCGGTGATATTTGGGTCATGGCTGTAACTACAGTCATGACTCTGATTCAGTTTTGTTCAGCCAACGATTCCCCACAATTTAAAAGTAATTCAATTGGCTTTACTGCCGCCTGATCACTTTTACAGGTGGCAGAAGGGAGCCCGGTACTGATGCAACCTGTTGCATAGGAGCGCCCTAGACAGAGTGAAAGGAACTTCCGTCCCCCCCCCCCCCACATATGATGTCCGAATCTGGAAGAGACAAGGATTTTAACATTTCCAGTTTCGGTTTGTTGACTTACAAGCCGTTACCGAGTTGATCATCTGATCGAGCCACTCTTGACTTGGCATATCTCTCCATAAAGGGGACCTGTTATGGCCCATGCTATCACAAGAGATGTTCATCCTTTGTGACAGAAATAAAGTTCAATAAAAAATGTAAAGATAGTGTCAAAAATGTAAACAAAACAAAATGTAAAATTTTTTTGTAAAGTGCTCACACGCAACGGTCACATATGTGTGTGGGACCTATGTAAAAGTGATGGTTTCACACATGTGAGGTATTAGGGCGAACATCAGTGTGAGAGCAATGATTCTAGCACCAGACTTCCTGTGTAACTCTAAACTGGTAACCTGTAAAGGCTTTTAAAGCGTAGCCTATGGATAATTTAATGTACTGTAGTTTGTCGTCATTCCACGGGTGTGCACAATTTTAAAGCGTGACATGTTGGGTATCTTTTTATTCAGCATAACACCATCTTTTATATTTTACCAAAACATATCTATTATACTCTGTTTGCACTAAAATTAATTAAAGTATATTTTTCCTGAAAATTTGCACTTGTTAAACCTCTGCAAAATTATTGTTGTAACACTGCAGCTGGCTTGTGGTTCAGTCCAAATGGATTGCTGCAGTGCCGCACAGTGACATTACATAAAGTTCAATCTGCCAATTCACCATCAAATCCACCACTTTGCATTGCACTGTAATGAAAAAAAGTATGGCCTGCCATACTTTTTTTTCACCACACTCTGCCCGCACAGCATTGCAAGCCCAGTGGCGTGAACAAGGCACACAAAAGATAAGGCATTTTGCCTTTTCTTGTAATGGGATTGTGCTAGAATAGCCACCCAACACAGTCCCATCACACCTAGTGTGAATGGACCCTTGCAAGGTAATATCCATGATCCCAAAAGAATTTGGTGCACAAAGCATGTATTTTGTTTTTCCTTTGTGGCATTGAGTAACATATAAATGAACATTGTTGCACCCTGAGTTCAGCTTTAAGGTTCAGACTATAATTTATTCACAAATAGACTTTATTTTTTTATTCCATTGATGGCTGAGATTAAGCTTTATGCTTTACTTTCAAGTGGTCACTTTTATCGCCTTGTAGCTTCCAGGCACAGTTTTATAGCAATTAATTCAAACAGCATTCAATGCACAGAGACATATAAATAAAGTATACAGAGACAGTGACAATGCTGAATCACAATTCTATTCAGTCCTAGGAAACTAGTGAAGTCAGTTTACTTGTGCTCTATCCTTGAATGGGAATTTTACTACCTTGGAATTGGAGGATAACACATGTTTAGATTATAGCAATACAAATTGTATCTAATAGAAGGAAAATTAACCATCTTTTAGGGGACAGTAAAAATAGTTAGGTTTTGTTAAGTGAACAAGAGAGAGCCAAAGGGTAAAAAAAAAAGTTATTTTGAGCAATGTTGAGATGTTTTTCTGTGTATGCTGATCTACCTGGTTTGAGTGGATATGTTCTGTTTTAAAAGACATTTTGGTTCTCTGCTACTGAAGAACATACTCCTTTTTCAGAGTTAAGTTAAGCCTAGCAGCACACTTTGTTCTCTGGATGCTTAATTTTCCATGAAAGTTCCTTTTAGAGCTGAATGGAACTTTCTGTACATTGCCCAGATTACAGCTGATTATACTTGGAGAAGGTCATGAAATTGTTTTCTCAAGAGCAAGTGTCCTGTGTGGATTTTATGTGGTGAGCAGACATATCTTGTTTGGGGTGGTGGGATCTCAGTTTGTAACAGCATTTCTAAAGCTGGCATTTAGCTATGGCAATTTTCACATAATTATATTGGTTCAGCTTGGACCAATGTAAGTATGTATGTGCTGTGCATGTGGGATCCTTGTGGAAACTGGAAATTACTGTAGTAGGCACTACTACTACACCGATCGCTGCTAGCTTCTGGGTCCCATGCCCATTGGCTGCCCTGTTGCTTACTGAACAGTAGAGATTGCCCACACAATACTGAAGTCGTTCAGATAATACTTTGCATATTATTTTATTATTATTTGCAAAGTGTTCTGCGATTAAACAGGATGGGCATTGTGACATCACTGTCTTGCCTCCCCACCTCATCCAATCAGAGAATGCTGTTCATTTACTGAAAAAGCAAAAAGCAATTTCTGAATGGAAACCATGCCCAGAGGCCGACATCTTGTGTTCACAATGCAGAAGTGGGGCAGTAAATTCACAATCTCCACCTCATCCAATCAGAGAATGCTTTGCAATCATTGAGAAAATGCAAAGTGTTCTCTAAATGACACGCATTCTAAATAAGAGACCTCCTGTGTTCAAAATGCAGCACAGCAGCTGCTTGGTACAGACCCAGAATAGCATTACCTACTACAGTGATTTCCATCTTCCACCAGGATCCCACAGGTATGGCACATGTACAGTCTTATAATGGCCCAAGCTGGACCAATGTGACTGTAAAAATTGCTATACCTGGAATTCAGCTTTAAATCAATGTGTCCATAATAAATAGATTGTTAACCTATTTACTGCAGATTGACTTAATAAATAAATTGTCTGCCATTTCTGTAACATTTTGGTTTTAGCAAAGTAAAAATGATTGCCCTTAGCAGCCAATCGTTTACCCTTCAGTTTCTTTTCTGACCTAAAAAAGGAGATGCTAATTGATCCTTTCACATACTCTAAAATCTGAGGCTAAACATATTTTTCATTAATTACCATGAAAGGACAAGCAAAAAATATGTCAGATTAAAAAATAGGATTTTTATAACAGCTTACCTGTAAAACCCTTTTCTTTTGAAGTACATCACGGGACACAGAGACATAGTAAATGCTATGTGGGTTATAGTCCACCTTCAGGTGCTGGACACTGGCACACCCTAAACAGGAAGTTGCCTCCCTATATAATCCCTCCCATACCCGGAGCATCTCAGTTTTGTAGCAAAGCAATACACGTGTATATTAAAAAGAGGGGCGGGACCTCTGTGTCCCAGGATGCACTTCAAAAGAAAAGGATTTTACAGGTAAGCTGTTATAAAAATCCTATTTTCTTTAGTCGTACATCACAGGACACAGAGCCATAGTAATTACTATGTGGGATGTCCCAACTGAGAGGAGGGAGACACAACAAAAGTAGGGCACCATGAGATCAGAGGACTTATACTGCTCCCTGCAGTACATTGCGCCCAAAGGCGACATCCTCATGTCTTTTTACATCCACTCGAAAGAATCTGGTAAATGTATGGATTGATGACCAAGTTGAGGCCTTGCAGATTTGAGCCATGGAGGCTTGGTGATGCACTGCCCTCGAAGCACTAACAGCCCTAGAGGAGTGCGTTTTGATTTGAGAGGGTAGAAACTACCTCTTTAAACCATAATCTAGAACGATTACTTGTCGAATCCATTTAGAATAGTAGATTTCCATGCTGCCTGTCCTCTTTTAGGACCTTTAGGCAATACAAACAAAACATCCATTTTTCGAATCTCAGCAGTAGACTGCTCTCACCACATCAAGAGAATGTAGTGATTTTTCTTCCATATGTAGCGCTGGTAGATTTTCATCTACCGCTTTTAGGTAAATTTGGTGGGTTATCTGTTTTATACATAGTCAGATTTAGCCTCTGTTCCAGTTTGGCTGTGTTGCATGTAGTTTCACACTGTGCCTGTGGGTGTCGTTGTTACCATGGGTCGGTGTTGGAAAAGCAACGCGCTGAAGCGTATGGGTGCTCTTCTGTCCCGGAGATAACTCGGTGGAGGTGGTCCTCCGAGTTGCATTCTGGGAGAGGGTATTTATGGGACAGACGCCATGTTTTAGGGTCTTTTCGTTCCACCTGCTGGCCCTCCTGGCCAACAGGTATGTGTTAGGAGTACTACCGCGTGGTCCTCTGACCAGGAGGACCACGTTGATGCAGCGTGTGGGTGGGCCCAGAAGCCTGTCTGGGGCCCACCACAGCGACGAGGGAATGGTCCTGTGCTGTCTGTCCTAAAGGAAGAAGCTGGACAACTGAGAAGATCCCAGGGGAGGACCCGTAATGGAAGGATCATGCAGAGTGCTGGTCTGGAGAGGGGCCTGGTGACTCAGTTGGAGGGCGCATCCTAAAGTTATCCTATCGCATAGTACTGCCGGGTCGGCTTAAAGGTTCTAGTGCTGTGTTTTCTGTCCATCGTAAACCATTACATCCTGTGGCAGAGGATCGTACGGGTTTTTATTCCATTCAAGTCTGTGGCAGAGACTTTTGTTCGTGCTGCGTGCCGGTTGCTAGGTTAGTGAGAGAAACCTATCCGGGCGGGCAAAGATTCAGCTCTAAAAGGAGAGTATATTCATCTACAAGATTCCAATTTATAATACTACATCAAGAAAAGGTATTGGAACTTTCCTGCAACTCTTCTTTTACCTCTTTCCTGCTACTTCCTTCAGTTACTCTTATTAAAGCATTGGAAAAAGATACTCAAGTGTCTGGTGTCTACACTGTCTGGTATTAAACTCAATGGGACCCTAGACCCGGTTCTGGTGAAATTGAGGTAACAAAGGTAACAGCCCGCTTTAAACCAGCAGCTCCACCGTGAGTTAGTGCTACACATAGAACAGGGTTCTGGAAAAAACGAAGATAGAACAATATCCTGGTTTAGATAAAAACCTGATACTACCTTTGGTAAAAAGTTAGGATGAGGACGCCATACTACCTTATCCTTGTGAACAATAATAATATGGCTCTTTACAAGAAAAAGCAGCCAATTCTGATACACTTCTTGCAGCAGATATGGTTACCAGAAAAAATTGTTTCCTTGTCAAAAAAAGACCAAGGGAATATGTCGTATCGGTCCACAAAAAGGCTGTTTTGTAATGCCGCCAAACTAAATTCAAGTCCCAAGGGTTCAGGGGTGACCTAACCGGGGATTAACCGGGGATTAAGCCCTGTTACTCCCTGAATAAAGTTACGAACCAAAGTAAGCGAAGCAAGTGCTCGTTGAAATAATACAGATAAGGCCAAGACCTGTTCTTAGAAAGCACTCAAGGCTAGCTTTATTTCTCACCCCATCTGCAGAAAGTCAAGGATTCTACCTTTGACCTATTTCCTGGGGTGCAACCCCTGGTTTCACACCAGGAGACGTATGCTTCCCAGACTCCATAATATATCATTATGGAGGCCGGCTCCCATGCATTAACCAAGATAGAAACCACTGAACCTGACACCCCACATTTCTTCAGAGTGTGGGTCTCAATAGCCAAACCGTTAAATTTAGCGTTTGTAAAGTAGGATGGAATACTGGACCTTGCGAAAGAAGGTCTGGCCGTGGCGGTAGGGTCCATGGGTCCCCTACTGTCATCTTTACGATCCCTGCATACCAAGATTTCCTGGTCCCCGTTGGAGGCCACAAAAATCACCGAATTCCCTTCCTGCTTGATCCTGCGAAGAAGTCGTGGATGCAGGCAGAATAGGAGGGAATGCATAAATCAGTTAGAACTGATTCCACGGGAATAGCAAGGCATCTGTTCCGCATGCTAGCTGATCCTTTGTTTTTGACACAAAGTTGTCGATTCCTTTGTTGAACCTGGACATAAACAGATCTATGTCTGGGATCCCCCATCTTTAACATATTGACAGGAAGATATCGGGGTGAAGGAACCATTTTCCCGGGAACAACTGCTGGCCACTCAAATAGTCCGCCTGGCAATTTTCTATTCCTAGAATGAAGACCGCCGATAGGCAAAGTACATTGTTTTCTGCCCAAGATAGGATATGACCTTTCTCTGGGCCACACAACTTCTTGTGCCCCCTTGGTGATTAATATAGGCCATTGCTGTAGCATAGTCTGACTGAATCCTGGCAGGACAATACCGTAAACTGAACTTTCAGGCCCTCAGAACCAAGTGCTCTGCCTGAATTTCTAGAATGATAATTGGCAAGGTCATTTCTAATCTGGGCCACTTCCGTGGTAAATGAAGGAAGGATTTTCCCCTTTGCAGATTTTTGGATATTAACCATAAACTGAGGTTTATGTACCTGGTATTTTCAGTATATGTACAGTACCTGGTATTTTCAGGTGGTCCATCCGGGTGCTAACCAGGCCCGACCCTGCTTACCCTCCAGGATCAGACGAGATCGGGCACTTTCAGGGTGATGTGGCCATAGGCTTTGGAGTCAGACACATTGGGAATCTAGAGCTTGAACCCTTTGTTCCAAGCGGATAGGATAATATTTTGCAGCAGTCTTGAATGAAACTGAGCATAAGGAACAGCTTCAAAGGAAGCCACCATCTTTCCCAACAACCTCATGCAAAGTTGAATAGAAGAATTCCTCTTGCTTCAACCACCTAAATCAGTTCCTTTATGGCGCTGATCTTTGCCTGGGGCAAGAATATTCTTTTCTGGGTGTACCTATGATCAAACCCAAGTATCTTAGCCCTTTTCATGGTTTTAAAGAAGATTTCTCCTAGGCTGAGAAACTGACCTCTATATTCAAGGTAGTTGAATGTGGTGACCATACTTTGGTCTAAGTGGGCTACTGACTGGACTATCAAGAACAGATCGTCCAGGTAAGCCATAATCGTTATACCTTGGGCCTTTAATCTGGCTAGTAGAGGGGCTAGAACCTTTGTAAACACTCAAGGTGCAGTAGCTAGACCGGAAATCAGAGCTACTCACTGGAAATGAAGATTTTCCACCTTGAAAAGTAGATATTACTAGTGATCGAGGAAATTGGCATATGGAGCTATGCATCTTTGACATCGATCGACGCCAGAAGTTCTCCTCCTTGTAGGATGGAGATAACTGATTGGATTGACTCCAAAAGAGTGGTTATATTCAGGAATTGAATTTAGATTTTTGAGATCCAGAATGTCCTTTTGGATTTAACCAAACCTCAACCTCTGCTCTTACATGGGGGCCACCATGATCACTTTTTGCCAAAAGATGGTCCAATGCTTGAAAGAAAGTTTTCTTTTTCTCTGGATCCTTAGGAACGTTTGATCTGAGAAAATGAGGAGACGGGAACTCTTGGAACTCCAGGTTGTACCTTGAAGCTATTGAGGAAGTCCCCCATTTGTCTTGACACTCTTCCTGACAAATCCTCGAGAACTGCAGAAGAATTCCCCCTATTGAGCGAGTGGGGGCCCCTCCTCATAAGGAGGCTTCAGTATCTTGTAGATTTCTTCCCCCGAGACCTCTTTTGTCCCTGGGGTTAACCCTGAGGATTACCTTTTGAACCTGACGGCAGAAGCCATCGTGACTGCCTGGAGGCTGATGCCCCTGGCACAGAAGAAGGAGCTTTAAAAAATGAAAATACATTTACTCCTTTTCTTAAATGGCAAATGGGTACTTTTTCCACTAGAATTTCTTTGGATGTATTATCCAAAACATCCCCAAATAGCTGTTTCACTGCAAAAGGAAGACTAGCCAGGAGCTTCTGCATGATGCTTAGTGAAGGGCGCAATGCCTGAAGGATAGAATCTCTCATAGCAACTATTGCAAACATAAAGCTGCCAGATCCTGGGCCTGCTGAGCAGGATAACCTTGAACACCTGTTTAAACTGGTCTCTCAACAATTAAGCAATTACTGTCAGCGCAGGCTGAGACACTCAATCTGCCAGAGAAAAAAGTGTTTGTTTTTTTTAATAGGAATTCCAACTTTTTATCCATTGGATCCCTAAGCACTCAGCCTCATGAAGAGGGGAATAGTTCAGCCCAGGTGGGGGTGTCTAGAGGAAGCAAAACCCCCCAAACTTACCGGAGGTCTGCCTGATAGCCGGAGGTAAAAAGTCTGCTGCTTCTGTGACACAGCGTGATCTCTGAGCAAAGCATGAGAAGGTACATGCTCCATACAGCCCCCAGTAGTGACACTTAGGCATGACAACATTTACTTTAAAGGGGACATTTCATAAGAAAATTTAAAAATTCCTTAGAAAACTCCACTTACCTTTCCCGCCGCAGGGTTTTCTGTGGTAAAACCAACAGACCCAATCTTCACCCTTCACGGTGGGTTCCGTTAACAAACCTTCAGGAACCAGGGACCCTCAGGGAACCCACAATCCTGGACCTGTAATAGCACCCCGCCAGTAAAACTTTATGGCCTTAATATCAAAAGTACTGGATCCCGGGGTCCAGCTTTCTAAAAAGAGAAGCTAAACCTCGTTTCTTCGGATACGAGGCCCAGGCACCGTTCAATTTGGCCTTAAAGACACTTTGAATGGATCCGGCTACATAGCTAGCCCCAGCAAGGATTGCTCCAGTGGAGCTCAGCACAACACATCTTCACTCGTGACCAACACCTTAGACACTGGCGAAAAAACTGAGATGCTCCCGGTATGGGAGGGGTTATATAGGGAGGCAACTTCCTGTTTAGGGTGTGCCAGTGTCCAGCACCTGAAGGTGGACTATAACCCACATAGTAATTACTATGGCTCTGTGTCCTGTGATGTACGATTAAAGAAGTCATATTAACAAATAAAAACCTTCAATCTTATTGACAGTTAATTTTACTTTTGTTATCATCCTACATGAATAGGGATAAACAACATTTCCATGTGCATGGTTTAATATTCAAACCAGGAGAAATACAATATATAATTCAAAATCTACTTACAGATTTAAAATTCTTTATCGGTTTAGAACTGACAAGAAATTATGCTGCAAATGACTGGCATTTAAGGTAATTCACATAATTTATGTAATTTGAGCATTTCCTTTTCTGTATTCCAATAAATTTGCAGCTTTAAAAAGAACAATTTCTCTGATTGCTGTATTTATTTCTGTAAACCTGTTTGAAAAAGCTTGCTAGGGGCGTGAAAATGAAAATCCTAAAATGAAAAATGGTTAATTGTCAGATTTTAGCCTTTGGCTCATTATAAGTACGTATATCAGCTAACTGTGCACTGTGTGACCAGGAGAACAAAAAAGCAACACTAGACTCTTGCCAGGAAGGTAAACTGAGACAAAAGCAGAATATAGCCATACAAATATGGTCACCGCCTCATCCCATTCAAGGTGAGAGTTTAATTATTTTGCTAAAATGGCCTTTGATGTTAAGGTCCAGAAGCACATGCTCACCTCCTCTTCACTCCCCTGTTGCTCTATTCAGCCACTGAAAGTGATGAAAGGGAACTCTGACATGCCCTGAAACATGTCGTCCTGGTAACTGGCTTAGTGTACTTGGTGTCCCCTCAGTTTGTTCCGTGTCAGTGGTTGGGGACTTTCGGGTTTTTGGTGGCTTCACTTCCCGGCTAGAGCCCCTTGGAGCTTCCCCATCGTGGCTGGCAGCCATCTTTCTCCCTATCTTTGCTGGATGCTTGACTTGAGATTGGCACATTGCATCTACTCTCAGCCTGCTAACTTTCTATCAATGCCTGTGATTACTGTTTTTTTTTAACATACTTTTATCAGAGTAGTTTTTTACACTTTGATTGCTGTGACAGTGATGATCACAGTAACAGCAATGTTTTAAATGGTCATGAATGGGTTACGTTCAAAACAACTGTGATTTACTATTGTGTGCTGTGATTGATCCACAGCTATCACATGGTACAAGGTACCATGTGATAGCCATGGGCCAATCACAGCATCACTATAGGTATCACAGCTGTTAAGAATTAAATGTATTTATAACAGCTTTGTTGACATTGTAGTCATGTGATTGCATAGAGGTCACATGATCCCCTGCCCACTGGAAGTGGCAGGGTGCCAAGAGCCGCAATCAGCTGTGTCCAGTGAACACAGCAGTCGCGGGAGCAGTGCGCTGCATGCCCCTAACCCAGCAGAGGCAGGATTACGTGCTCATGCTGCCCTGCCGCAATATGTACTGTGGTCAGGCACCAAGTGGTTAAGTCACAAGTCTTTTTCAAAGGCCTTGATTAAATTTGAGAAAAGGTGTAATGAAAACCATGCACATATTTAATTCACAATGGGTTCCTTGTTTACGATATCCCTCTCCTTTTATATAGTACAACTGACTACAGTTATATTTGCAACAGTGTATATGCCTGAACATAAATGCAGAGAAAACATTACAATGAACGATATCCTCCAACTCTCCAAAAGAAGAGTGTGACCAAAATGTCTAATACTCTCACGATCTGAGTCGAAACTAGGGGGGGGCAGGGGGGAGCATCTGCCCCAAGCGCCGCACTGAGGGGATCGCAGCCACTGACAGGAAAAGTGACAGCGATATCAAAACATCCTGAAGGGATGCTGGGAATGCCAGTGCAGTGAAAGCTCAGCCAAGTAAACAAAGATGAAACAGTTAATAAATTATGTCACCATGACATGGCTATCATGGACATAAAAAGGGATACACTATGCCTCATCCCTAAATAATACAGAACAAAATAGAGACCACAGAAAATGGGACTTTTTTGGCACCGTAGCGAACACACAAAATCATATGTATATGTAAATATTGACTTTGATTAAAAAATGGATTAAAAACTAATTAAAACCATTGGATAGTATTAGCCCAAACTAGTGTGTGAGCATACACACCCCCTGTATACAGGTAGGGAGCCTCCAAAGTATTGACACTGGTGCATATGTAATGAAACAAATACAATCACCAAGGACAAATATAGTGGAGGGCTTGAACTCACACTAGGCAGACAGTGCTGTGCTCAACATGTTTTGCGCTGACAAATAACGCTTCTTCTGGAGCGTTAAGGGTTAATTACAGTGTTAAACCAAGCAAAATGCATTGACCACAAAAGAGTCGAGGAATAGAGCCAGTGGCAGGCATGACCCCTCATATGATTACAAGTAGAAATGTGGATACACAACAAAGGGTTTTTATATATGGATATCCGGGATTAATTGGGGGTAGCAACTTCATCTCCCCATAGTACAAAGTGTAATGATGGAATTATCCAAGGAAAAAGCATCAGCTCTATATATATCCCTGATCATGTGCAGCCTCAATCTCCCATGCAGTATCCCGGCTTCTTCCTAACATAACTAGCGCAAATCCACCAAGGTAGCCTTGCCCTAGGGCCTCCTCTGTATGGCCAGCTCTGCTCCTCACTGACTTTTGTGGTCCATGCATTTTGCTTGGTTTAACACTGTAAGTAACCCTTTACGCTCCAGAAGAAGTGTTATTTGTCAACACGAAATATCTTGAGAAAAGCACTGTCCACCTAGTGTGAGGCAACGCAACCCTCCACAGAGATAGCCCCCCCCCCACTATATTATTTGTCCTTGGTGACTGTATTTGTTTCATTACATATGTGCCAGTGTCAATACTTTGGAGGCTTCCTGCCTGTATACAGTGGGTGTGTATGTTCACACACTAGTTTGGGTTAATACTATCTATGGTTTTAATTAGTTTTTAATCAATTTTCTAATAAAAGACAATATTTACATATACATGCGACTTTGTGTGTCTCTATTTTGTCAAGTAAACAAAGAGTCTCAGCACAGAGACTTCCACCACTGGCTTTCTCTGCTGGGTTCTGCAGTCACCAGCCAGAGCCAGCAGAAAAGTGAGTAGAGGAAGTCTTCTTTTGCTTTAAACTCTTTGTTTCCAAGTAACAGCAGTAATCTCTAAGCCAGGGCCTGTCACTGCATCTGTTTGGAGAAGAGATGAACAGTGAAAAAGGAGATGATTCTTCTACAGGATTCCAGATGAATCAAGCAGGCATTGAGCACCAGTGACCACTGACTAGCAGTTTCCCCCAATCTCCTCCCCACTAAGCACCAGGACCACCCATCTCCCCCCACTAAGCATCAGGGCCCCAATATCCCCCAACTGAGCATCAGTGACTCCTTGTCCCCCAAATGAGCGCCAGCTACCCCTTCTGTCCCGTGACTGAAAACTAGTGCCCCCTTTTGTCCCCCCACTAAGCATCAATGCCCCCCTTGTTCCCCCAGTGAGCACCAGTGCCCCCTTGTCTCCTTGTCTCCCCACTGAGCACAAGGGCCCCCCATCTCCCCTGACTGAGCGTCAGTCCCACCCTTGTTTCCCTACTGTGTCCACTTTGTTCCCCCAAAGTGCACCAGTGTTCCCCTTTTCTCCCCAATGAGCACTGGTGCCCCCCTTGTCCCCCCACTGAGCAACAATACCCCTCTTGTTCCCTCACTAAGCACCAGTGAGCCCCTTGTCCTCTCACTGAACACCAGTGCCCCATCTCCCCCCCACTGAGCACCAGTGCTCCCCTTGGTACCAATCATTCACTGTTAACATTTACAACTGAAGCATTGTGTTTACTATGCTTCAGTTAATAAACATGAAGCTGCTAAGCACAGAGCACTTCCCATTCATTCACTGCCCAATGCAGTTGAGGCTGCAGAGAAAGGGACTCTGGAATCTGTCCTCAGTCCTTTTCTCAGTCTCCAAAGTGAGGCTTTAGGGGTCTGTTTAGATCCCTGATATTTCACCAAAGCCCCCCAGCAAAGTTCCTAAAAAAATAAAACAAATTTAATAAAATTGTAAGCAATAAAAATAAAAAACTACTAACACCTTCCTCTACATTACTGACACCAACCTCTGCCTTACTGATACCCTCCTTTTCGGGGGGGGGGGGGGGGTGCCGAGGTAAGTCTCCCTAGGTGAAAGAATGTCTAACTTGGCCACTGCTCACTGGGAATGACATCTCTGGTCGCCAATGCTAAATATAATCAAGGGGGCAGGGAGTACCCAGTCATGTCTGCCCATGGTTATATTTAGGCAATGTCATTGCCATAAGATAGCTATGTGGCCATATTTGGGCAATGATGTCAGCTACTATCCTTGCCCCTTTTTTTATTTTGTTTCTGATTCCTGGCCAGAAAATGAATGGGGCTGGGTAAAGTTACTGGTCACTTAAGGCATGACAAGAGGTAGTACCTACTGCTTTATTAACAGTGGAAGAAGAGCTATAATATATAGTAGCAGTAGAAAAAGTATTATATACAGAATGCTCCTGCTGATCGGGCTAAAAGCTTAATGTTCAGATAGCATCCAAATTAGCAAAGTTCAGTCCACAGCTGTGTTCATACAGAACATTTAGCTCATCCCTTTTTATCCATTGTTTTGAATTGTGATTCAAACTATATAATTAGTTATTTGTTTAGAATTGTTTCAGTTATACTAAAAAGCTATAAGAATATCAGGAGGATCAGAAATTCATTTTTTTTCCAATGCTGGATCAAATTGAATTACGCTTTATAGGGAGTTTTTTTGCCTTCCTTTGGATCTACTGTGAGTATAGGATTGCGTACACAGGATTATCTTTTTTTTCCCTTCTATTGGTTGAACCGGATGAACTTTTTTTAACCAGACTAACTATGTAACTATGTCCTCTAATCCCCAGTTTCGGCTTGCTATGACTTTTAAAAACTCCATTGGTGGCACTTTTTGCACATCTCTGGTCTCTGCCACAAGGTAATAAATAAGAGGCCACTGCCTAAACTCATTAGTTTGTAAATTTTACTTTACAGTAACTCTGGCATTGGAATTAGGCACCATCGCTTGATCTTGTAATTACTGAGAAACCTGAGGCTCAAAAGATTTCTATAAAGCTGTGATTTACCTTGCAGTAAGCCATGCAAAACTGCAATATCAGTTTTTGGTGCAGTTGATCTTTATATATTTGCAGTAGCTCTAACCCAAAGAATAATATGAATTTTCTAGTTGCTAAAGCTATTAGGAAAGCTCACACATAAGGCATATGAAGTAGCTCACACATAAGGCATATGAAGTATGCAAACACACTTACCATTTGTAGCCATATATTTGTTGTTAAAACTTGATTTTTCTCATCCTAAAAGGGAACCATAAAGGGGATTATTAGACAGAATTTGCATGCGTAAATGTCATTTATTCTTTTACATTCTTTTAGTAAAAAATTTTCCCAAGACACTTTTTTCCTAAAAGTCCCTATGAAGCCAAAATTTAACTTCAATCTTTTCATGTGCTTTGAAGTGTTTTGTTTCATTTGAGAAGTGTTGCTTTTATTATTAACAGCATGTAACCAGATGAAATGAAGAGTAAATTAGGATTATCAGGCAAACCTACATAAAAAGTAACATCTGTTAGCAACAATATCCAAAACCTGTCCCCTGCATCTATATACCAGGGATGAGCTTTGGAATAATGTCAAACATGAGTTTGACCCAAACTTATTTGCAGTTTGGGAAAACAATGAACTAATATTGCCTTTCATGGCTATAGCAACCAATTATCAATAATACACTTCCTGGCCTCTGAACTGTGATCAGGTGGCTTGAAAGGGCCAATAATGAAGGTTTTATTATGTGCCAGCCCCACCCTATAAAAGTCAGGGTTCTTAGCAGCCTGTTGTCAGTGCTTGTTGCAGAGACCTGAGTAGATGGGGAGAGCACGCAGAGCAGCCCCAATCCCCCCTCTTCTGAGTTCCCATGCTGGTGTTCCTGGCTCCACCTCTTCTCCATCTGCCACCGTAGGAAGCTGCTTCCTATTGTGGCACACCTGCGAGCTCAATCCTGAGATGTGCTGGCTGTGTCCATAGGCACAGACAGCATAGCTTGGTCCCGACTCCCACTCCATCATCACAGGATTTGATTAGCAGGAGCCAAAGGCTCCCCCTGCTATCAATCTGCCCTGTGAGAAGAGAGGGAGAGGGGAGAGAGACGCTACTCTTGGGCACAGCACTGGATTGATACTGATAGTGTTTGCAGGAAGAAATAGTTGCTATTATACAGTGCTAAGCAGTGCTATATGCAGTACTTTAAAAATGTGGTATTGTGCTTCATTACAGTGAATTCCACTGTGGTGGGCTACATAGTGTGTACCCTCCTGTGTTCTCTGTTCTGTATTGTGAGTAATACATTACTGGGAATTGCATTGTGTGACATATATATTACTGTGTACTCCCTCTGTGTTCACAGTGCACATACCCAATATTCCTTTTTAGCACTACCTTTTGTGTGTCAGCAACAACGTCAGTTGCTACTGTATGTAGCGTCTTTTATTCTAGCTATCGTTGATATTTTCACCCTATAACTATTATACTGAATAATGTATTGATATAAACATATATATCTTTTACTTTTTTTATACATGGAACTTTTTTCCTTTGTACTAATGTCCTAACATATAAGCGGTCCTGAAGAAGCAGTATATGCACAAAATGCGTAGACCAATGTTCGGACTAGGATGTGCTTAACCATAAGGTGTATTTACAATGATTTTATTGTATTATATATAGACTTTTTAATTGCTGTAATCAGGGGCTTTGCTAGGTCTACAAAAGATCTGGGCTAGAGCTCATAGCAGCGAAGTAAAGAAAGTCATATGCTTGGACAGGCATACCCATGTATATAATATACGTATGTGAGTGTATGTATATGTGTGTGTGTGTGTGTGTGTGTGTGTGTGTGTGTATATATAAATATTGTTACATATCTGTGTGCGGATCCTGTGCTTTGTTATTATTGATTGATTGGGTCCCTAGAGCCCCCCTCATTACATCAGGTGCCCCCAGGTGTCCTTTCATCCTAGCCCTCAGGTGACCTTGCTGGGTGCTGTGTTCTGCCCACATCCTAATACTCTGGTCTCCCTGCTGGGTGATGTGTTCTGGCCCACATCCTAATTCTCTGGTCTCCCTGCTGGGTGCTGTATTCTGCCCACATCTTAATCCTCTGGTCTCCCTGCTGGGTGCTTTGTTCTGCCCACATCCTAGTCCTGTGGTCTCCCTGCTGGGTACTGTGTTCTGTCCACATCCTAGTCCTCTGGTCTCTTAGCTGGGTGCTGTGTTCTGCCCACATCCTAATCCTCTGGTCTCCCTGCAGAGTGCTGTGCTCTGCCCAGCAAGGAAACCAGAGGACTAGGATGTGGGCAGAACACAGCACCCAGCAAGGAGACCAGAGGATTAGGACCTGAGCAGAGCACAGCACCCAGCAAGGAGACCAGAGGATTAGGATGTGGGCAAAACACAGCACTCTGCAGGGAGACCAGAGGACTAGGATGTGGGTGGAACACAGCACCCAGTTATTCCCTGGTCTATTCCCAATCATGGTGGAGGGTGATTTCATTTTGCAGATATCCCACACATTAGTGAATTCTGCATTCAGCTATTTTAGCTCTGCTGTGTCCCTTGTGATGGTGCATTACATACACCAAGAGATTTTCAGATTTCTGCTGACTTTAGAATCACCATATCTACCCCTGCTATAAACACACACAATACAGGGTGCACCTTTTCTGCCTGCCAACGGACACCTCCCTTCGTTCACAGTGTTTACACAAGCCTTGTAAAAGATTATTGCAGTGGGGCTGACTGTTCAATTTGCATGAAAAGAGACAGCTTTTAGATGTCAGAGTCAGGAGGCAGCTCAGCACTTCCAGGGTGAACAGTAATGAGAGGAGAGGGTGAGAATCATCACACAGCAGACAGTTAAACAAGCAGGAAATCAAAATAGAAGAATACGAAGGTGGTGAGCGTCAAAGTACAGGGAGCATCAGACACACAAGGGGCTTCTACAGACAATGCTTGGGGAAGAATTACAATCACTCATGGAGCCTCAATAATCGGATATTGACCATGCATCACTGCCCTGCAGTCCCGCGCTGACACATGAGCTGTGTCGGCTCTCTGCCACCCCCTGCAGGATGGAGGGAGGAGAACACACACTCTTCTCTCTAGCTATCTTAGCACACTCAAGCAGAAAAAGTGGCAACCCTAGACTCTGGGCTATGGGCACCAGATTCGGGGGTCCAGCCTCAATAGCCACCCCCAAATAACGCCACTGGCTGTAATAAAGTATAATAATATTATTTTTATAATTTATCTTGAAAGGTGTGTTCGATTTATGCTCTCTTGCATGTTATCTATAAAATCCTTGTTTTTTTGTTTTTTTTTCTCTCTTGGTTTGTTTAAGTTTCAGCATGATAACCCCTGGAAATGGATAAGAATATAAGTAATTAGTGCCCCCCACGCCTTGTATTTGGTGGAAGCTACTGCCAACAGCACCATAGTGGTTTGCAACCTCTGCATGCAGCACATAAAATGTGGTAAATCTACCAGTCATCTGATTACCTGAGGAGACACATTGTTCAACCACAAAGCTCAGTGGATGCAGCACATCAATACTACGGTCAGCAGCAAGTGTCCGCACTCATTCTATTACTCATTCTTCACTTTGCGCCTCTCCTCCCAATCAACAGAATTCTCCATCAGCATCCACTGCAACATCAGCAGTGTCAATTGGTAGGAATGGAATTCTGACATGGTGTTTGAGAGGCTTAATTTACAACATATTGAACTGTAATAAGGCTCAGCAGGGGGGAGTAGGGCCATGCATAGCCTTACATTTTATTATAAGTCTCCTAACCCACTCCGTTGTCTCCAGCATGATCCTTAACCAGGCATGTATCTCTTTTCCATTTGCTGGAGTGGAAGAAAAAAAATGTCCTCCAATCACTACCCATGCCCAGCAAACCTACTGGCAACAGTAGGTTTGCTGGGCAGTGGTGATCAGAATGATTAGCCACGATGAGGGAGGGATCAGGGACATGATCCCTCTGATGTTCCTGCTGGAGCACACACTACTGGAGCACACACTTCATCTACTACTTTCATCTTTGTGAGGAAGAGACAGCATTAAGTAAAGGAGTACAAGGAGAACAGTTGGGGTTCTGGTGGTGAGGAGGAGGAAATCAGACAATTGTTCAGGAATGTGTTTCACACTTCCTAAACCATTGGGAGATTGTTGAAGACACCGTTGCCCTTAATCATACTGAGGACCCTGGGCCCCCTGTAGCATGCAGTTTTTGAAAAATGGGCTTTTTCATTCTGTAATGCCTGCTCAAGGACCTCATGATTCATTCAGGCCAAGAAGGAGAGGAAACATTACTCCTTGGCAATGCTTTTGGATCCTTGATACAGGGGTAAAATGACAAATCTCATTCTGCCATATCAGATGGAGCAAAAAGTGCATCTTTTGAAAGAGGTGCTGCAGAAGAACCCCTGGGCCGCCTTCACAGAGAGTGGCAGGATCTTCTTGTATGATGAATTTGTCTCCATTACTCCAATTGCTTATAGGAGGAGCAGTGGTGGCAGTCCCTGCCTCAGCAATACCTCAGAATACATCAGAACACATCAGACAGACCTGGCTGTTGGCAGCCATCAAAGGCAATGCATAAACCATATGATTCCAGATTACCTAGGAACAAGAGCAGATATGGACACCCTTGGAACCAAGAACCCCATGGGCTTTTGGGTCTCCAGCTGATGCATTGACTGGATCTTGTACAGTACATGATGAAGCCATTGGTCTGTCCTACAGTCAATGTGCTGTTGGGGGGAGAATGGGGGCATTCAATGCAGCGGTGAGGTGGCTCTGTGACACAGTGATGAATCTTCCTGTCCCCTAACTTAGTTAAATGGCTTAGTTTCATAAAAACAAATGAGACCTGGATCAATAATGATTAAAAAACCCTTTCACCTAATGACTAAATGTTTGCTTGTAATCTGGCCCAAAAATGTTATTTTACCTTACACTGGCTTCCCACCATTAACCAGCTCCTGTAATTACCATCCCCTGCCACCACAGCTGGCCCATCATCATTACCACTAGCATCTCCTGCCACTACTGCTGGTCTGCCACTATTACCAGCTTTTGTCACCTCTGTTGGCCTACTACCATAACCAGCTCCTGCCGCTACCACTGGCCTGCCACCATTACCTTCTCCTGTCGCTGTCACCATTACCAGGTCCTGCCAACATTGCTGGCTTGCCACCGTTAACATCTCCGGCCGCCACTGCTGATCTGCCACAATTACCAGTTCCTACTAGCAGCACCGGCCTGCCCCCATTATTAGCTTCTGTCACCTCCGTTGACCTGCCACTATTATAAAGTCCTGCCACTGCTGCTGGCCTGCCATTATAAGGTCCCCCCACCACTGCTGGCCTTCCAGAATTAAAGCTCCTGCCACCACTACTGGCCTGCTACCATTACCAGCTCATGCCACCACTGTTAGCCTGCCACCATAACCATCCCCTGTTATTGCTACTGGTCTTCCTCCATTATCAGCTCCTGAAGCCTCCCCTGTCCCATTCTGGTGCTTCAGCACTGTAAAGGTGCCAAACAGAATTTTTCTACAGCTGTGTCTCAGTTGAAAAATTTAATTTTTTTCTGCAGTGCACAGTTAGGTTATTTTGTGTTCTTAAAATGTTCTTTAACTCTTCTGGTCAAATATTTTTAAGACTTTTTTTCTCTTAAGATTAAATGTTGGAAAATATTAACTTTGCACTGTAAAAGGCAATAGAAACTAACACTTCTCACATATTTCAAATATTACAGATATTTTTCATAACTTTAGCGCTACTTATGAGACATTCACAAGGGAATTTTTTTTATACATAGGCCCCTAAGAGTAGCATTTGAGGGAACAAATGGATTTCTGAGGTGTAAGATACACAAGTAGTATATGGTAGTGATTAACTGTGCATTATTACTCCATGCATCTTAGGTTGCTTACTCAATCGGAAAAATGTTTTTCCAGTTAGTAACTAGTCATAGCTGATAACAGTAGCATTACTGAGCTCTAAAATCCTTGCAGTTTATGCCTACAATCACCCCACTTTGAGCTACACAGAGGAATGATCAGACTTTCTGTATAAATCCATTGGTTAGTGTGAAATTGTGCTCTTGCATTATTTATTGCCATCATGTGGTTTTACTCACTGTCACATTGCAATTCTAAGCTCCTGCTTCCATCTTTTTTTTTTTTTTTTTGGGGGGGGGGTTTGAATTGCATGCGTTTGTTGAAATTTTAATTTGAAATCTGGTCTAGAGCAAGGGCTGCAGAAGATTTTGGCACTATAAAAATTATTATTGCTATATATTTTTGTTTTATTGCAATATACATTTATAGTTAATGAATTATTTAATTATACTGGAAGTCACATGAGCACTGCAAAGATACACACAATATTAGCACTAGATACTCCCAAACAGAAGTATGAAGGGTTAAATACCTAAAGCAAAGGTTTACCAAAACAAATTCTATTGCTTTGTATTTTTATCAAACAGATATAGCATAATGAAATAAAAAAACTTTTTTTGTATTCATTTATTTGCTGATGCACCCCTGAAAATCAGCTCTGTCATGAGCATTGAAGAGCTACTTATGAATGCAA
Organism: Aquarana catesbeiana; assembly: GCF_042186555.1. Lineage (NCBI taxonomy): Eukaryota > Metazoa > Chordata > Amphibia > Anura > Ranidae > Aquarana > Aquarana catesbeiana. Next base: position 91,681,157 of record NC_133326.1, on the reverse strand, counting down.
GCATTGCAGATTGTATACAGTATATTCCTCCCCAAAGTGGGGGGAAGTGACAGCAATTACTTCAGTGGGCTTTAAGAGACTCTTATTTTAAAGGTCCTGGTTTGCATTGCTTTGGCTAATTGCAAATGCAGCTTTATTTTGTCTTAGACAAATACGATTTTTGAACTGAAGCAGCTCCTGCTATCACTGTGGACAGCCACACACTGTATCCTGAAAAGGATTAGCTGAAAGCCACAGGCTTCTGGTACACAATATAAATTGTGTCACTCTTATATCTTGATTTTAGTTGAATTTAGTTGTATCCGCTGAGGTGCTAATTGTTATCCATTTGTTGAACATTGGGCATGTATAGTAAAAAAATATAATTGAAGCATACAAGGCCTGTGTAATATGCCCTGTCTATCTGCCCCACTGCCAGTGTTGCCAACCTACCAGATTGAAATTTACTGATACAACACCCAAAATTTACTGGCACAGCCAAGTTTTTACTGGCCTTTCCAAAATTTACAAAATTACAGTTTTAAGTGCACATTTTAGTATTTAGGCTACAAACAAGTACACAATGAGATTAGCAATGTGATATATGGTAGATATTAAGGCAAAAAACATATTTATTTTATTTTGGATACAGTAAGTAAAGTAGCTCAGGGACAGTACTCAGAAAGGCAAGAAATTAGAATGGGCGCACATGAAATCAACTCTCACAGTGACACTGATAGCAGTGTGCAGCAGCACAGATCACCGACACCCCCCCCCCCCCCCGAGTCATAGTAGCAGTCTCTTTCCATCCCAGATAGTCCCTTCAGCCCACTCCAGTCCAAACAGTCCCACTACCAGCCTGCCTTGCTCCCATCCCGCAGACCCACACACGAGACTTTGGCTGCGCCACTCTGTTCCCTTGCACCATGACATCACACGACACAGCAGTGCCCCCTAAACACAGGCACTCGAATGGTCCCCATATTTTTTACTGGCAACCAACCTTTTCCTGTTGCTGGCATTTACTGTCAGGCGAAAAGTGCCTGTCTTTTACTGACTTTTACAGTAAAAATACTGACGTTTGGCAACACTGCCCACTGCCAATCCCCTCTTTGCATCTGTTATCTATTCCTGAGCTATCAAAATGATAGCCTGGTGTTGCTGTGTAAAAATAGACCTTTTGACCAGTGGCGGCCCATCCATACGGGGAGCCACCCCCTAATCTATGTGCCCCGCCCCAATCTACATGCAGGGCACTGGACGCATAGATTTCAATAGGGTCTTTTTTCGAAGCACATGATTAGATCATAAGGCCCAGGAGCGAGGAGTAGCTGAAGCGAAGCACAGCAGCCCTACCCCAGATCCTTGTCATCTGCCTCCTAAGGTAAGGAGGCCTCTGATCACCGTCTTTCCGTTCATCTCCCGTGCTCAGAGGGGTGATCTCCACCTTCTTGTCCATCTCCCATGGGGGGGGGATCACTGCCTTCCCGTTTATCTCCCGTGCTCAGGGGGGTGATCTCCGCCTTCTTGTCCATCTCCCATGGGGGGGATCAACGCCTTCCCATTCATCTCCCACACGGAGGGTTGATCTCTGCCTTCTTGTCCATCTCCCATGGGCGGGTGGCATTGGTTTGCCGACCCCCCCCAAAAAAAAATATTGAGCACCAGCCACCACTGCTTCCCAGTGTTTATACTTTTTAGATGTGAAATACACAGTGCCTTGAAAAAGTATTCATGCTCCTTGACATTTTCCACATGTCATGTTATAACCATAAATGTAAAAGTAACATTGTTTCCTTAAAGCAGTAGTAAACCACCATTAAAATAAAAATAAAGTGGGCCCCTCTGCAGGGTTATTTCATAATGTACTAGTATGCACCACACCTTACCTGTAACGGATCTCCGGTGCTGCAATCTTCACCCGGTCTTCGTTCCGGGTTCCTGGGCTCCAGGTAAGCCTTATTATAGGCTTACCTGTAGGTACAAGTTCAAAAGTGGAGTTTACCTTGAGGCCTTGAGGCGATTCAGTTCGCATTTGCAGTGCTCTACAAATCATTCATTCATTCATTCATTCATTCATTCATTCATTCATTCATTCATGTACAGATCAAAGGGATTAGCTTCAATCTGCATATGATGTCAGCTATAGCAATCTTTCATCTTCACCCAGTCTTCCTTCTGGGTTTGTAGTGCACATTTAGGAGATATTCATTTTACCTACAGGTAAGCTTGATTATAAAAACTTACCTGTAAGTAAAAGTTGCAGAAAAGAGTTTACTACCGCTTTAAACTGGACAAATAAAAGAATAAAAAGTATACTTGTCAAGAGTCTGTGATAGAGAGCCCTTGTAGATTGCCAACTCGGGGGTTCCCCAGTGCGTGGAGTCTAAGCCCCAACCTGCTTCTTCACCAGAGCCCCTGATGGTGGGGATGGACTTGCAGCAAGCTGAAACCAGGTCGCGGTCCCCAGGTATGCCCAGCTGAGGATGCAGAGACCAAATGCATGTGCAGAGTACAACGGCAGGAGACGACAGGAAATCCAGAAGACAAGCTGAGATCAGGGCCAGTCGTGAATAAGCATAGATGTTAACAAAGCCGGGGTCAGTACACGGCTAGTCAGTTACAGGATTCACAAGTGACCGGGAGCTCAGAGAACTGTGAAGTCGCTCAAGTAAGGAGCACTGCACTGAGCACGTGTAAATATAGGGAGGCAAACAGGGAGGTGACCCAGGAAGTAATAGAAGGGAAAAGTATATAAACCCACAGTGGAGCAGGTGACAATCAAAGGTGAACAGAGAAGCCAAACACCACATGTGAAATGAAGGCACGGATCTAGCAGAACCATGCAGCAAGGCGGGAAGAGTTTCACAAACAGAAATCTGCAGGCTAGACTGTGACAATACTTTTATCTATAAAAACACTAGAAGCACTGATCAAAGTAGAAAAAGTGTTTGTTTGTTTTTTTGTTTTTTTTTTTAGTTTTGTTTGTTTTTAGGTGATTCATAGGCAAAAAACTAAGACATGCAAGGCAATATTGTGAAAAGAAGGCATAGTTTATCCTAGAAAGAATATACAAATAACAATGTATTACTTGGTTGCCATATTTAATGACAAAGTTATTGCTGAATAAGCAGGTCCATATGAGAAATGTAAAACCTGTGTTAATCCATAAGGGGTGTACAGCAGTGGCAGTGCTCAATATTTTTGGGGGGCGGTAACAACCATTGCACCCCCCTCCGGGAGATGGATGGGAAGACGGTGATCCCCCAACCACATACCCCCCCTTTGGGAGACGGACATGAAGGTGGCAATCAACACCCCTGTGGGAGACGGACAGACAGAGGCCTTCTTACCTTTAGGAGGCAGATGACAGGGATCTCGCTCCTCGCTTCGGGGCTATTGCTTCTCCTCCTGGCCGAAAATCAACTGGGTCCTGAGACTCCCTGGCCAATCGAATGTCAGGACCCGCTTCCTGATTGGCCCGGGAGGAGAAGCAGGAAGACAATAGTGAATATTAATTCACTATTGTCACACAAGTGGGTGGGCTCAGGGCACAGTACTCTGTGCCCTGAGCCCACCCTTTTTTTAAGCCAATTAGAGCCTCATGCTCTAAATACTTGCTTAAAAAAAAAAGACGCGTTGAAATCCATGCGTCCGGCACCCTGCATTTAGATTAGGGGTGGGGCGCATAGATTAAAAAATGGTTAAACCTCCTGTTTTGCTGTCTGTATCACTTTTGGGATGGTTACCCTTCACTTCCCATCATGGTGAAGTTGCAGAAAATCTCAACAAAGTTAGGAGAATTTCCCACTTAAAGAGCTGCCACTAGAACAGATGTTCCCATTGGAATATTTCCCTTCATTTCTGTAAAATGTTGGATTTTGCCATCACTTTCTGTCTCAGTATCAATGGTCTCCAGGACAAATACAGAGGGTGAATCTACCAGCAGGGACGACAACAGCAATAAAAACATGACAGAAGTTCTAACCCTTCCTTATGCTATCCAAAACCGAAAAAAAAGTGTCTATTCATACATTTCAATCTTTGTGTAACCATTTAAGGGATAATAAAGTATGGAGAAATATTTCGTACAGAATATGTAAACACACAGCAAAAACACACATGCAGGCCGCAGTCATGATTTACTCTGAGCTTAATGGCCCAATAGCACATGCCCTGCACAAGTTTGACATTCATAGGATAATTGTTTGTCCAGAATTTACTTCTGCCAATCTAGCAGAAAGACATTCTTCATGTCTCACTTATGCTTGCCTTCTAACTACTTATTATTCCCACTGACACCCATTAGAAAAAAAATAGATGCAATTCCTACACACAGCTTTCAAGACAGATAATGGCTATACAGTGTTGTTGTTCTGTCCACTTAGCTTTCATGTTAGAAAATCAAAATTCCTGATAATCGATAAGTGATAATCCTGGATATGTATGCAGAAAAAATATTCAGGAATACATACTTCTATGTATTTTAGAAGTTTTAAGTCATCAAAACTATAACTGATATCAGGTAATACCATTGCAATTCATAAATATTTTATGTACAAATTAGTGTGTAGATGAGTCAGTGGTGCTCTAAGGCCTCATGTACACTGCTGCTACATTCAGAGGCAGTTGGATGCTTTTTTTCAGCTGCCCCTGAACTCATCCAATGATATCTTATGTGTACATGTACACAGGTTCGTTTAATGTCGTTTTTAGGCAGTTGCGTTTAGAGGCTTTTCTTTGAAGACAAAAAATGACTTCAAACGCCGAAGTTTCCAAGGTTTCAGACGCCAAACGCATCTAAATGGAGCTAAACGCAGTACCGGTGTTTAGCCGCGTTTTCATTTAGAAGCGTTTTTAAAGCAAATGATGAAAAACAACTAAAAATATATTTTAAAAATTTGTAATTGCTTGCAATGGACATGCAAGTAAAATTTAAAAAAAATATATTAGGGAAACTACGCAGCTGTACATACATGTTGGAAAAATATCCTACAGACATGCACTGCGCAATCAATGGATGAGTCCAGTAATGATGAACTCTGGTCCTCGCATGGAATTTTCAACGTCTTTCCAGCCTCATCAACAGCAACATCAGGAGCATTTCCTCACATATGCTGATTATGGGATCCATAGTAAAAGCACTGAAATTGAGGTAGATAAAAGTACACTGCTGCTCTCTCAGCTGCTGCTACTCACTCTGGTCTCACAGAATGGCTGAAATAGTTAAATAATACTGTTTTTTGTGCTTTGGGAGGGTCTCATGTTATTTTAAATAAACGCTCCTAGACACAAACGTGGCAAAACATCATTAAACGCAACTAAACGCAGCATGCAAACGCGGCTAAATGGGCATTTTAAACGCCGGTTTCAAGCTGTCAAAAAAATCATTCAGAAGGGGTTGCCTCAGTGTCCCGTGTACATTAGGCCTAAATGAGCAGTGACAAGGAGAAAAAGAGGGATAAAAAGCCATGAGAAAGACCCTTCTAAAGCCTCGTACACATGATCGGATTTTTTGCCGGGAATTGTGTGATGACAGGCTGTTGGCGAAAAATCCAAGTGTGTGTATGCTCCATCGGACAATTGTTGTCGGATTTTCCTCCAACAAACGTTGGATGTCAGGTTTTAAAATTTTCCACGCACAAATGTGTGTTCTCTGATTTTCCGACCATGTGTACACAAGTCCGTCAAACAAAGGTCCAAAGTACAAACACGCATGCTCGGAAGCAAGGACGAGCCAGAAGCTGTCGGTCTTGTAAACTAGCATTCGTAATGGAGAATTAACATTCGTGATGTGGCAAATTATGAAATCTCCAAATGCAGCGGACATTCTCTTAATAATGAAGCTGCTTTGCTGGTGATATTGATGGAGTTATTGCAAACACATTTTCAAGGGATTTTTTTTTCTAGTGATATCAAGGATAATATTATTATTTTTTTTTTTTGGGCAAGTTACCACAACACCATTATCATAGTTTTTCAGATCAAAGATACAACTATGTTGGTGTCCCTTGTCAATTTTACATTGTACTTTTTTAAATGTAACTGCCTACCCCCAAACTGTCATTTGAAGTAAAACACACAGGCAAGTATTATTCTACACAATTTTTTTATTGTGCATTAAAAAAAGAAAACAAATAAAATTAGACATGCTATCTGCCAATAGAACTTAACCAAAAAGTGCATTATATGCATCCAAAATATAGAAAATATACCAAATTAAATCATTATTCAACCAAAAAAAATAATGTCAAAGCAATAACTCCAAGGCCAATAATAAATAACACGTTATCTCCTCTGATTCTGCAACATGTCTGGCTGACGAACGGCCATTCAGAAACGAACTGAAAAGCATGAACTGAAAAAAAGAGCAAAATGAAAAGCGTGAATCAACACTCACCAAACTTCGCAATTAGCAGAAGGAGCCCAAAGTTTGGCACTAATGAGCTGAAAAAACCACATAGTACGTCAGTACGTTCGTGTTTGTTGATCAACAATTCCTTGTCGTTTGTATGCAAGTTTGGGCCAATGCCCTTCGGACAAAAGTCCACGGTTTTGGTGGCCAACAATCCGATCGTGTGTACGGGGCTTTAGAGTAGTATTTAGTTGTACGTATGTAAAAAGTAGAGCAAACAAGTGTAGTAAGCGTATACTCACAGTCATAAGGTTGCTGGATACTTGTCTCAGGGTCACGCAACCTATTTTAGCACATGTGGAGGATATTACTGTCTCCATGAAGAGTGTGGGTGGTCACACTTAATGCTTGTCTGGGTTTTCTGGAAATTCTTGCACTGCGCAGGTTAGTAATTAGATTGAATGAACGATGGTAGAAGGAATGAGGCCCCAAAATGGATCCAGTGTGTGGTCAGTGGAGGCGTCCATTAAATAAATAAATGCTTCCAAGTAGATTCTTCAGGAAGGTTGGTATTGATCATAAAAACAGGTTAAAACAACATCCAATATGATGATTTATGGTCAATTAATACCAACCTTCTTGAAGAATCCACCTGGAAGCATCTTTTTATTTAATGGGTGCCCCTGCTGACTACATACTGGTTCCATTTTGGGGCCTTATCCTTTACATCAAGTTAGTGTGTAGGCCTTCTGTGGTTTTGAATCTATTAAAACAACTTCCAAAAACTAGGAGGAAAAACTCTGTCCCGTGATGGCAAAAATATTGTGGCGCCATCCACATAGGAATCTCAAAGTTCTAATGGTCAGAGACACCAGAAAAATAACTAGTAAACTTAAGCCTAGTACACACGGGCTGAATTTCAGACAACAACAGCCGGTTCAATAAAAACTGGCGTACATTCAGCCCATGTGTATGGCAGCCGGTCCAACAGAAGCTGGTCATTTGGCCAGCTTCTGTCAGACGAGCATGCTTGAAAACCAGCAGCCGATCGGCTCCCAATCAGCGCTCTGAGCCAATGGCTGGCCGGGTGCGCCATCCCCCTGTCAGAACATAATAGAACAGCTGGGAAGATAAGAATGAAAAACACTAGTGGTGTGTACCAGGCTTTACATATATAGTTACATATATGGTTGTATAAGAACTTATTCTAATCCAGCTATCATTAGGAGTGTGAAGTTAGCAGCAAGACTAGCGCTGCAAATTCAAACGTTCTGTTGACAGCTCGTACAAAGTTCTTTTTAGCATCTGCAGATTCAGATCATTGAATTGTGCTGGTTTTTAAAAAGTAGGTATTTGAAACTTCAAGTCTTTCTAATTAGTTGTCGATACTATTTGATATAAAAAGGAAGTGTAACAGGAGTCTTCTTTATAGATCACACTGCCCTGTAAGATCATTTCAATAGCAGTGAAGCCCAATTATTTTCAGATCTCTAATAAAATAGTAAATCTACATGAAACACATTTTTCATATTCTTTCAATTATGTACAGGAAGTGTAAAAATGTCTTCAATACCTTTTAATTACTTTGTGCACCTTACTAAGAACCATTTCTATGTACTGATCCTGTCCTTGCAATAAATCCTATTGTACATTTTGTACCTACTTGAGTCTACCTAATTAAAGTTAAATGTTTATCTCCTGTGGTTTTTTTGTTGATTTTTTTTTTTATATGAGACCACAGTGAGGCATTTTAATTCATAATTAGTACAGAGCTGGCAATCAGCATGCACATGTGCAAAGCTATGCTGTTCCCTCTTATTGTTGTTTGTCACTCAGTTGTCTTTTCCTAGGTTGTGGGTTTTACTTTGATCACCCTAAGGCTCCATTCACATAAATGCAAATTGGATGCGTTTTGAACCGCATTGGATTTGCATGATTTGTGAACCAAAACAGCTTTCTTTGGAGCCGTTTCACAAATCCAGAGAGCAGCGGCAGTGTGAATTTGAAAAGAGTCCTGTGCATTTTCTGAATACTGTAGTGTTGTTCAGATGCGAATTCCAGGCTCATTGCCTTCTATGGAAAAGCACCTTGTCTCCATGTTTTTTTTTTTTTTTAAAGGTGTTTATTTTTGGATTTTTACAATGAAAATAATACAAAAAAGATGAAATAATAAAAGAACCAAGAATACAGACTGCTCTACATACATGTATGTCATAGGTATTTAGCTCCATGAAGATATAACATAAGTCATGAAGTAGTACAGCTGTAAAAAACAGTAATACCCCAACCAGAACAAAGTCACACCATTCATACACACACCCATACACACATCTGTCACCCACGACCACCAGTAATACAGCATAATTCCGGCACGCCTTGTGGAATAAACTCTCACCAGAGTGTATACAAATTTCCATCCACATTAAGATATATGTCAAATAATGTTTGCTAAGAACACATCTCCTCGCCTCCTCACTGAGATAACTGCGAGGAGAGGACATCCCCCCAGAAGTCCCTCGAAACATCCAGCCATGGCTGCCAGATCCTGGTGAACTTCCTAGGGCATGCCCTACTCTTGTATATCAACTTAAATTTTGGGAGAGTCCCATGAACAATACGGAAGAAGGCTTGGGCTGAAGGGGGTTCAGTATCTTTCCAATGCAGTAAAATTGTCTTACGTGGATAAAACAATAAAATACGTATCAACATCCTAGTGTGAGTACGAGGAACACTATCATTTAGTACTCCCAGAAGTCCGACCTCTGGAGTTTGCGGCAGCGGTATATGTAGCTTATGGTTGAAAAAGGAAAAAACATCTTTCCAGAATGCTGTAAGTCCAGGACATGTCCAAAACATATGAAAGAAATCAGCAGCAATCCTTTTACATCTAGCGCATGCAGTATCTTGACCCAGTCCCATTGCAACCAACCTAGCGACCTTGTCTCCTTATTAATGGGGACAAGGGCCTCTCTCCCCCCAATCCGGGCCAGTGGTTGTGCGGGTCTATGGGCGGGGGCCTTATCGGGGCTTACCCCCCCACATGTAAATGAGTATGGGGTACATTGTACTCCTACTCAGTTACCAAAAAAAGTGTCAAAAAGAAATAAAAACAGACAGTTTTTAACAATTTCTTTATTAAAAAAACACAAAAACAATGTCCCAATTGTAAATCCAGCGTCAATCACGATAAACACAGCTACCGCCATATATATGAATATGTACCCCATACTCATTCACATGGGGAGGGCAAGATCTGGGGGTCTAAAAATCCATACCAGACCTGAAGGGCCTGGTATGGGGGGGGCCACATGTGTTTTTTTTCTCAAATTTTATTGACAGCTGTCAATGGGGAACAGCTCCTTGACCACTTCCCGGCTGCCCACTGCAGATATACTGCAGCAGTGCAGCTGCTCTGTGCCAGGTCATGTACCTAGTATGTGATCTGACACTTCAGGGTCCTTGGCCGTGCACACGTGCTGCCGGTGACCTGCTCCCCCAGTGGAGGGTACCGTGGACTCAATGTCGGTTGGCACCCGCCGATTGTACATTACACAGGCAGAATGCCGATCTGCCTATGTAAATAAGGCAGATTCCTATTCTGTCAGTAGGGAAGGTACTGATCCTGTGTTCCTGCAAAGCAGGAATATGTATCAATGCCTTCCCATAGTAAAAACACCTCCCCCACTGTGACTTTTAACACTCGGTACACAAACAAGACCTTCCCTATTAAGCGGATCATAGAAAAATATTGGGGTATTCTTCACCGAGATCCTTGTTTGACCAATGTTATTCCAGAACGGCCGAATGTAATTTTCCGTAGACCCAAGAACTTAAGTGGACATATTGCTCCAAGCAGAGTCCATAAACCCAAAACTGTGGCCAACCAATGTTGGAGCAGTTTATTTGACCAAAAGGGTAGCTTTAAGTGCGGTGTCCCCAACTGTGGAGCATGCCAAAACATGTGGCATGGGAAGAAGCAGGTTACAGGTAGTGATGGCCAAAACCATGCCATTCAGCAATTCATCAATTGTGATTCACAATTTGTAGTATGTTGTCTGATATGCCCCTCTTTATGTGGGCCGCACCATCTGGGCTTTACGCACATGGTTTGGGGAGCATAATAGGAATATACTCAAAAGTGTTGACATCCATTCACTACCATTACACTGAAACTTTACAGTGAAACTTAAAGGTCATTTTTTAAAGTTTTTAAACTAACATCTCTTTTTTTACAATCTATTATAATTATAATATTTTATAGGTGTTGGCTAAATGTTCCAAATTATTAATATATATCCAGTATTGTTATGCACTGATGGTTTAGCAATTGTTCTGTTTTAATGTGGCCATTTCTGGACTTGTAGAGCTGGCTGGGGTTCTTCTTTACCTGGAAGTTGTGATGCACACCAGGAGCTTTGCCTTCCCCCTTCGCCTCTCCTGGATGCAGGGGGGTTAAGCAGGTTTTTGTCCGATGGACATTGGCGCCCCGCACTGGACGTATGATGTCAACCCACGTGATGTTATGGCGATGTTATGACGCCTGTACGTTGTTTGACATCCGTGTCTGTTACATGAGGTGGTGTTGCTTTGGCACCATTTCCTGGGCAGCGTCCGGCGCTCAGGTGATGGCACCTCCCCTCATTAGCAATGTTTGTGTGATGTTTGGAGAGACCCGTGGTTAGACGTTTGGTATAAGTAATAGTCTCAGCTGGACTGGAATTTTTTTTTTTCCTCTTGGGACACTGTGGATCATATGTTGGACGATGACTCTAATATTCGGGACTATAATGTATGTGCTCTGGCATGTCTCTCTCTTTATACTGGTTTCTTTTGTTTCTGATCTTTCCTTTTGATTTTATGAGCCCCCTGTGGGGAAATCTCACTGTGGTTCCATTACTAGTTTATTTTCCTTTTTCTTTTGGGTTTTACTGTTTTTTGCTTCCTTGATCCAATTAGCAGTCATAGGTTATACGCTATACACTTATATACATTTGCATATACTTATGCATATATTTATGCACATCAAAATATTTTCCACAGAAACCTTGTTGGCATAACTATTGACCATTATATGTGGATTTGTATTCCTCTAGAAGTATGTCTATTTGTACCTTTGGTCCCCACAGGTCATACAGCCACATCTTCCATGATAGAAATCCCCAGAAGCCTTCAGCCTTTAGTACCACCATGTTTAATTTAGAGTTGATCTGTAAGTAATTTAGGGGGGTATCCGATTGATTTGGTGCCCCCCTCCCCTTTGTTGAGGATTAGGTCTTATTATCAGACTATATTGTTGTTTATTTATTCTCTGCAGATACGCATCTTGCATCTGCTCCAGTGGAAGTGAATGGAGTTCCATGAAACAAGTTGAGCTTTTTGGATGCAGCTTTATTACCTTTATTACTATATCCTTTGGACTTTATACATTATTTTTTTTTTTTACAATCATGAATGAATTTTTCATCTTTTTATGTGGATACAATATATATGATTATCAGAATAAATTAAAAGTATGGAGCAAACTCAGATGAATAAATCAATATAAATCCTTAAGAAACTGTATATTCAGTCCAAAATAGTTTTCCACAATAAGAGCACAGTAAATTGTGAGAAAAAAGAAAATATCCTCAGAAAGAATCCAGTCACCGTAGTGGAAGGATTTTGTGCAGTGACTAACAATTGTTTTCTGTGCTCCACCATCACTCGTGTGTGGGAAATGCAAACTCAGCAGGTATCTAAATAAAACAAGCCTTGAAACAATCAGATTCATTGGCTATCCCTGTGTATCTGAAGAGGAAGGATCTCAGCTCAAGATATATCTCCTCAATTTAATACCAAAGAAGCTCAGGAGAAGCACAATAGATATCATAGATAACGAATGTGCACTTACATTTCAAGGTGTTATAAGTTACCACCGACGTGTACAGCCTGCCAGGTACAAAAAAACCCTGTCTCTGGGCGTGTGTTCCAGAGCACCTGAGGTCAGAACCACAAAAACCGGAAGTGACGTAGATATAGGCGGGCGTGCAGCCTCAATGCATTTTGTGATCAACACAATCACAAAATGCATTGAAGCTGCCTGTCCGCCCATATCTACGTCACTTCCACAGTTATGTAGAATGCTATGAGGTCATTATCTAACTCTTTTATGCATTTAAGCTGGTCCTGTAGGTGGAGATAGAGGCAGACCTCTATTACTAGTATGGTGCTATGGATAGGCACAAGCAAAATTATAGTAAATATTCAACACAATTTTCAGATTTAGCCCTATCAGAAATAAGGAAGAACATTCACAAACCTGTCCTTCCATTGCAAATATCACCAAGATCTACAGACTTTTTCAGTAGGGCATAGCAAATCTGATGTACAAATGGCAGTAGCCAATTCCAACCAATAAGAAATTATCTGACTACAGAATCCTTAAAGCCTTAGTAAAGGCTAACTTTTTTCTTTTAAATAGCATGTTATGCTTAACTGCTCTGTGCAATGGTATTGCATAGATTGACCCTGAAACTTTCTCTTTTGCCCCACTGGTGCTCCAGGATCCTCCTCTTCTCAGTGCGCCACCATAGGAAGCTGCTGCTCTCTCCTGAGCTGGGCTGTGTATCTATAGACATACACAGGCTGGCTCAGCCCCGTCTCCTCACTCTGCTCACTGCATTTGATTGAAAGAAACAGGAGCCAATGGCTCCCGCTACTGCCTTTCTGCCCTGTAACTAGAGTGAGAGAGACCAGCACCACAGCAGACAGGCACAGCGCTGGAGCAAGATAGGAATCAGGTAATTATAAGGGGGGATGAGGGGGGCGATACTTCCACTAAACATTTTTTACCTTAATGCACCTTAAATTACCTTAGCTTTAACCTAAAATCATTGCTCTCTAAAACCTGAACATTCCACCTTAGTACTGCACATATTTTATTCCCATTGCGGGTCTAAACTTTTTTGAATGTTTAGTGAATAAAAGGAAACTTTTTAAAATATATATTACTAGGCTGTAATACTTCTTTATCCGGCAGATCACCTGCAGTGAAATTTACCAGAAGACTGAATTAGTTTGAAGTATCCATTCATGCTCAAAGAAGTCATGCACTCAGCATTACTTTCTGACAGGTAGTTAAAGGCCACTGATGAAAGGTTTTACCCTTAGAACTGTTTCACAGTAGGCTAGCAGTAGGCATAGTAAGAACTGTACATTAATCACACAAAGTATACTAATGGAAACTTCTCTCAGTGCCAAAAGTAAAAAAAATACACACACAAAAGAGAATCAATACAATCAATATATAAAACTAGATTTATCAAGCGCAAGAAGAAAACAAGCCTCCAAATGTTCTTCTACGTTAATGCATCTGTGTCAACAAACAAAAGACTCTAAAGCAAGTCTGCCTTCACATAAGAATTGAAACTTAGACTTTCAGAGCAAACGTATGCTGCATCCTTCATTGCATGCAATGCCTCAATTCTTAAATGACCTATTTAGAAGCCTTGATGTTTCCATGTAGGGTGGACTGGTTGGCATGGTTATGCCACCATCATGAAAAATAGTGGGTAAAGTTGAATAAAGACACAGGCCCATCCAGTTCAATGTGTGTGTGTGTGTCGCTATAGCCTCCCATAACCCAGTATATTGTGTTCACTATTTGTGTGAAAAACATGTAGGTAGGTTGCCTACTTTATGTTAGCACTCGACTGCCCAAACTTCTGTTTGATGTTATCTTACTCCATAATGTTGTCATTATGGGGTAATGTTTGTAAAATTTTGAGGAAAATAAAGTATTGAATCAATTTTGGAATTTTGGAATAAGGCTGTAACCTAACAAAATGTGAAAAAGTAAAACAAAAGTAAAGCGCGGTAAATACTTTATGGATGTACTATAAAATTTTACTACCATGACATGCTGCTGGACATGACTGACAGATATCCTGGTGGGCTCCTAATATAAAGGGTAGACTGATGTGGACGGGGACTGTGAACTTGGATGTGAAAGATAAACTCGAGTGTAAACTTGGGACCCTTATTATAAAAGGACTTTGATGTAAAGGGGCGACAGTGCTGTATCGTCACAATTTCACACCACCTCATTCTGTACAATGCGCTATGCATTTCTTGTTCTACATCGTTCTGAACAGTTCCCATTCCAAACTGCCTCATTCTGTACACTGCAGCATAGATATCATTTTCCACACTGTCTCACTCTGTACATTGCACTGTACATTATCTATTCTGCACTGACTCATTCTGCTTGCTGTGCAGTATATTCACTTTTCCACACTGCCTTGTTCTATTTATCCACTCCTCTTTAAGCCACCTTCCACTTTTTGCCACAGCACCCTGTGCATGCCACATTTTCTTTAGCATAAGGATTAGGGCTTAATTTATGATCTTGCACACAAGCCCATGGCAGTTTAGAAAACACCCCTGGCCATGCTTGCACATTCAGTAAGCATCTTGCAACATATTTGAACAGAACTGCAAGATATCTTCAAATGAAAAGATGAATAAAAAGTAGAATTATCTCCCTTTAGGCTACTGAGGAAGAGAAGCAGAACAAAAATCATCTGAATATTCATATAAATGTAACACAGGTGCATGCTTACTCCTGCCTTCAGTACCAGGAGAGATTTGTTTAGCGCCCCAGGGCAAGGCTGCAAAACTGAACCCTCTTCCCCTGCTGCTTTTGCATGATGTGCAACAGATGAACTGCCCTACGCCCATTCTCTGCCCTCTTGTTTTGACTGCCCATGGTTGCCATGGAGTGGGACCTGTTTGCTTTCCAGCAACTAGAAGATAGCTGTACATGCACTGTGTGTTTTTTTGTGTCAACTGTGGGCAGATGAAGTGGAAAGCGGGTATGCTGAAGTACAGTGTGACAGCAGCAGCTGTTTGCCAATTGCCAGTCACTGACCTGAAATGTGCGGTGAGGGGGCGCATCCCCCTACCACTGTGCCCAGGGTGGCTTACCCTCCTGTCCATCTCTTGTCCTGGCCATGCCTGCCCTGTTAGTATAGCCCAACCTCTCAGTCTGCAACTGAAGCCCCCTCAATATCCCATACAATTACTGACTTTTTGCTATTTGCATAGAACTATCCAAGTTTCCCAGGAGACAGTAATTAGTTATCGATCAACCAGATAGTAAACATTGGATTGTGGGAAACAGGAGGAACCATATATTTATACACTTATCACATAGAAGGAAATAATATGTTTTTTAAAAGGCTTCAGTGGCAGATCAAAACAGTTGGGATGCTAGAAAGGTAAGAATGGGTACCTCATAATATTTTAAGATCCATCCTTAATGTTTATCTAAAGCTAAGCCCAAAGGGTTAGAACAAGTGGTGGCCCGTGCATAAAGTGTGCACAGGCGCTGCCTCCCCTATCCAAGTGTCTGGCCCCCTGATCTACATATCAAGACCATGGATTCCAATGCGGGGTGGGTGTTTTTTTGAAGCACCTGATTGGAGCCAGAGGCTCTAATAGGCTTCAAAAAAGGGTGGGCTCGGGGAGCAGAGCACTGCGCTCCGATCCCACTCTGTTGTGTGACGACGGCAAATGAATTTTCGCTATTCTCACACTAAAGTTCCTCCCCGCCAATCAGGAGGCAGGTCGCGAGACTGGTTTCCAGATTGGCCAAAGCGTCAGGCGATCCTATTGGATGCCTATCGCTTTGGCGGAAGAGGAGACACACAACATGGGAGGAAGCTTAAGGAGTGGACACCGGAGACGCATCTGCCCACACTCCAAGAGAGGAGTAGAGGTCACCACAGCCCCGCCACATGGGCGGGTAATTGCCGCACCACCCGCGGGGGGTGTTGTCAGTAATGCGCCACCAGGCGGGGGGGAGTTCTGTCACAGTGCCGCCCTGCCAGGGGGGTATTTGTTTGCCACCCCACCCAAAAGAAGAACCCACCAGTCGCCACTGGTTAGAACCTGTTGGGTGTTTGTTTTCCTGTTGCTATTCCCAGTGTGGAGATTCACCTTTGAGCTGTTGCAGAAACAAAAATATGGGGAAATCTTCTAAGGGTAGAACTTGTTCTAGTGACAATTATCTACTGTAGGATGGTAATTTTCCTTCTATGAAG
Source organism: Aquarana catesbeiana (assembly GCF_042186555.1). NCBI lineage: Eukaryota > Metazoa > Chordata > Amphibia > Anura > Ranidae > Aquarana > Aquarana catesbeiana. The sequence continues at coordinate 91,664,741 of NC_133326.1, read as the reverse complement.
ACATTTCTTCATGGACATAAATAATGGGACAGCTCTGCAATATAGCATGATGAGATGAGAAAAAAAATCTATTCCCTATCAGAGCCCCTATTCACATCAAATCCCCTATTCCATCCAAAATGGATACAAGTTTGAGCTTTAGATACACTTCAATTATATGCAATAGTTACCTTATAATAACAATAGGCTACTCTTTTAGTATTAGACTTGGCCATAAATCTTTTAAACTCTTAATAGATGAGAAAGGTTTCCCTTTTTTTTTTTTCTTAAGTGAGATTACCATGTTAGTTTAATTGTACACAGGATTTGTTCTGTATGCATTTATAATAGGATGTCAAAAGAATTTTAGTAAGTATTTAGCCATTTAGGAATGTTTTCACAAATTTTATTTTGTGTTTTCAAAATTGTGAAACCACCATTGTTTTATTTTTTTGGTTTGAGTGTTAAATAAAACAATATCATAAGGGGTATTTGTATAATTATACAAAATCAATGAAGTAATGCTGGGCTTCATATTTTCCCCCACATGCAACAAAAGGCCACACATGAAAAAGCTAATATATTTCACTGCAGCAATTTCCTGGTTTAACAAATTAATGAAAAACATTTGTCCAGCACAGGAAATAGCCTAAAAATATTTTTGTTTGTTTTTTTGGTTTGCCCCATTCACACAGAACAAATGTACATACACTTTCACTGGACAAATTACAATGCATTTTTTTTTTAAATAAATGCATCTCTTAATAGTGTACCATTGAACATAATATACAGTATAATGGCGAATCGTCTTTATCCCCCACAAAAAAAACACTACAGAGTGATTATTAAAATTGGACTACAGGTAGGAAAAACATGCTGCATAGACTCATATGTAAATCACTTGGACAAGTGTACTTGAATAGATCCACTATCAAAACTACACTGAATACAAGTTATGGAATATATTCTAGTTACTATTGATAGATGGCTTTAAAAGCTACGCCATTTAAATGCATTTGTGAGTCAAAACATGATGTAGTTGAACCCCTTGTGTTTGGTTTGTATGGCCAGTCTAATTTGCTATACACTATATTGTCAAAAGTATTGGGACGCCTGCCTTTACAACCACATGACCTTTAATGACATCCCAGTCTTAGTCCGTAGGGTTCAATATTAAGTTGTCCCACCCTTTGCAGCTATAACAGCTTCAACTTTTCTGGGAAGGCTGCCCACAAGGTTTAGGAGTGAGTCTATGGGATTGTTTGACCATTCTTCCAGAAACGCATTTGTGAGGTTAGGTACTGATGTTGGATGAGAAGGCATGACTCGCAGTCTCCGCTCAAATTCATCCTAAAGGTGTTCTATCATCTTGAGGTCAGGACTCTGTGCAGGCCAGTCAAGTTCCTCCACCCCAAACTCGCTCATCCACACTATATTGCCAAATGTATTGAGCCACCCCTCCAAATCATCATGGTGTGTGCTTGTTCCTAAGGCATCAGCATACCAAGACATTTTGGAAAATTTCATGCTCCCAACATTGTGGAAACAGTTTGGGGATGGCCCCTTCCTGTTCCAACATGACTTGTGCACAAAGCAAGGTCCATATAGACATGGATGAGTGAGTTTTAGGGCAGAGGAACTTGACTGGCCTGCACAGAGTCCTGACCTCCACCCGATAGAACACCTTTGGGAGGAATTAGAGCAGAGACTGCGAGCCAGGCCTTCTAATCCAACATCAGTGCCTGACCTCACAAATGCGCTTCTGGAAGAATGGTCAAACATTCCCACACCTTGTGGACAGCCTTCCCAGAAGAAATGAAGCTGTTATAGCTGCAAAGGGTGGGCCAACTCAATATTGAAACATACAGACTAAGATTTGGATGCCATTAACTACTTCCCACCCTACCAATGTACATAAACGGCCATGTGGGAGCTTTGTGATTCTGAGTGGACATACTTTTACGTCCCTCAGAACGGGAGCCAGCTCGCAGCCATGAGGCCGTGCAGCAGCGAGGCCACACAGCGGTGCAATCCTGTGATGGCTGTGATCACAGGACACAGCCAAGACGGGATCAGGATATGGGAGCTGTGATTGGCCCTCCCGAGCCTTCACAGTGTAAACAGAAACATGTGTCTCTGTGACAGTTCTCCCTGCTTGGCTCAGTACAGGGGGGAGGGGAGTGGGGGACTCTGCAGCCTCTGTGACAACTCTGTGTGTAAGGATTATTTTACACAAAGAGCTGTCACAGATCCCCACATACAGTACACCAAGCACCACTGTCCCTGTCACTGTCCCCATAAAACATCTGTACCAGTGCACAAAAACATCTGTCACAGTGCCCCAAATTACATCTGTACCAGTGCACAAAACATCTGTCAGTGTCCCATCTCATCTGTACCAGTGCACCACAACATCTGTCAGTGTCCCATCACATCTGTACCAGTGCACAAAACATCTGTCATTGTCCCATCTCATCTGTACCAGTGCACACAACATCTGTCAGTGTCCCATCACATCTGTACCAGTGCACAAAACATCTGTCATTGTCCCATCTCATCTGTACCCATGCACAAGACATCTGTCAGTGTCCCATCACATCTGTACCAGTGCACACAACATCTGTCAGTGTCCCATCTCATCTGTACCAGTGCACAACATCTGTCAGTGTCCCATCACATCTGTACCAGTGCACAACATCTGTCAGTGTCCCATCACATCTGTACCAGTGCACAACATCTGTCAGTGTCCCATCACATCTGTACCAGTGCACAAAACATCTGTCAGTGTCCCATCTCATCTGTACCCGTGCACAAGACATCTGTCAGTGTCCCATCTCATCTGTACCCGTGCACAAGACATCTGTCATTGTCCCATCTCATCTGTACCCGTGCACAAGACATCTGTCAGTGTCCCATCTCATCTGTACCCGTGCACAAAACATCTGTCAGTGGCCCCATGAACATCTTTACCAGTGCACAAAACACCTGTCACAGTGTCCCCATGAACATCTGTACTAGTACAAATAAAATCTGTAATAGTGTTCCATTGTGACATCAACGCCTGTCAGTGTCCACCGCTGGATTATCAACATCTGTCGTAGTGCACAAGTGCACAAAAACATCTGTCAGTGTACCCATGTCCCACCAATAAATTACAGTTTTTCACCATTGTTTTGGCTCATTTCTTGAAACAGAAATGACATTCTCAAAACAACATGGACAAATCTCCAAACCACTTGGCAATTGTTCACAACTGAATTGAATTTCTCATTCATTTCATCAAATTGCAAATGTCTCAGTACATGTCTCAATGTCTCAGTACATCTTTCAAATGATTAAGTACAAGAAGCCTACATTTAGCACAATTTCCAAGTGAATAGATCTTGTTGATCTAAACTGATTGTCAATTCTCAGTCTAATGGTTGTTCTCTCCAAAACGTGTCAGCGTCATTTCATTGTTTAAGTCATCACATGCACAATAGTCTGTTCAATTGTCAAAATTATTCAGGAACATAATACCATGAATACCATATATGAATCTCTTGGAACATTTGATAAAATGATTACAATTGACAGTCAGGTGCAGAAAATAAACTATGGAATAGTATGGAATAGTTTATTTTCTACAATATTGATGATACAGTTTACAGTAGTATTCCAGTCACTGTAGAATGATGCATTAGAATTGTGGTAAAGTTACTGTAAGTAAAACAACGTAAAACGATTACATTGGTAACTCATTCTGTACGGAATACATAAGGTATAAATTAAGAATGGAATGTTGTCCTTTGAATTCTATGACTAGGATTGGACGACAACCTGGCATGGGTGGCTGAGGAAAACTTCTCAATGAACAACAAGAACAAGAGATCTGTAACATGGTGTTTGCAAATAATGCCATCACATTGAGACAGATCCGCACTGCAATCCTACAAGACAATGCCATATTCCAAAACATCAACTCTATAAGCATTTCCACAATAGTCTGCATATTGAAGAAAAAAAAAACGAATTGGATTTAAAGATGTGACTGTATATATAATAATGTACCATAAGAGCGTGATTGCGTCCAGATGAAGCTACACATCTTTGTAATGTGAAACGCGTTGACGTCATCCCGCCTGGACATCACGCTCTACTGTCATCTACTGTCATCCCCCGTAGGGGCTAGTAGGCTCACACATTGAGGGAGGGAATATGTTGGTCGAGGCCGCTCCATAGGAGAACATAGGTGCACCTGCATGGACTGCCATCTGTTCATCTTCACAGTGCCTTTTGGAGCACAGTGCTCCTGTAAGCAATATTGCTTTGCTATCTTCAGCATTCATCGGAAACAGAATACAGCGAAGGTGACACAACACTATGGTAGTATCTGATGATCTTTACACAGGACCTGGAAGTGGTAATGTACCCGATCACCTTCATTCATTTTTGCTGTTTGCCAATAGCATGCAAGGCTTTGTTTTATTGACTCCATCAGTTTCCATCAGGATTTATGCACAGAACCATCGCGCAAACTGATGTACCTTGCTACACATACTGTTGGATTCCTTGCTTCCATTTGGTTACTTAGCACTGTTTATGGACATAACATCTATCGTTCACCACAGTTCTCAGTGAACTATTAGTGCTCCACTGAGTGCCCTTCTCCACGGTCCTCATCCCTCCCCCTCCCCCCCTCTACCCTTTCCCCCTCCTCCCTTCCCCCGTTATTCCTGGCTCGAGCCGCCCCCTGGGGATTGATGTCAGCTTGCAACCAAATTTAGCAACAGCCGAACACTCCACATTGTAGTTGGTTGAGCAGACATCAATTGCCTTGACGTCCAGACGTTTGTTTGTCTTTTGTTACATGTTGTAGTGTCCCCCCAGTCCGTGTCTACATTGACTGACCCCGTGAGGCCAGTCAATCTTTTTTACCCAGGGCAGTACAGTCATTGGTCTTTTATCTACATGTTATGTATTTTTGTAACACAATAAATATTTTTTGATATTACACTTATACTTTGTGTCGCCTTTTAATGAGCCCCATCTTTTCTTGGTCCCCTTTCTATTTGGGACAAATTATTGATTTGCATATTGAAGAAGCATCAGATGACAATGAAGCAAATTTACAGGGTGCCATTTGAGAGGAACTCTGACAGAGTGAAAGAGCTGCGGTACCAGTATGTACATGTAAGTCAGTCACTGGTTGTCCATCAAGATAACCTTTTAACAATTACCGTAAGCAGTGGTTCCCAAAATGTATTGGTTTCAGTACCCACTTTACCTGATTTCTGAATCCAGGTAATCCAGGTATGAAAGTATTTGATTTACATATCTGATTTATAAACATTTTACCTAAAAACTGCAGCTTACTGTATTATGCAATTATCATTATAATCCTTATTTTGAAGAATATAACATACAATACAGTAAGAAAAAGGGTCAACTGCAATTACAGTAGTGCCTCCCATGTAAATCTATCTAATACTGTGGGTTTTACTGTAACATTTCTGTAAGTCTACTCGTTAATAATTTTTCCCTTCCCCTTTCTGTCAATTACCACCTTTAGTATCTCTGCATAGGGTACATGTACCCCAGGTTTGGAACCACTGGAATACTGGCCAGTAGTATATTGAACTTGTGTAGAACATAGAACATTCCTATGTAACTGTCTGTAACTGTAGTGTATGACTCTTCTGTATGACTGATTTATGTTTTCTTTTTTTACTCTATTGTAGAGAATAATATCATTGGAAGGAAACGAGACTCTCACATACTCGTGTATGTGGATGAAGACGTGGCCGTAATTTTATTGGCCACCGGGCCATGGTGGATGTTCCAGGCCAGCGAGGGGGCAATATAACTATGTGTGCTGCCATTTCTGAGAATGATGTGGCCACTCACATCCCCAGTCTTGGGCCATACAATACACAGAAGCTCCTCATCCTCTTGGACCACCTTCATTTGGATTTGATCCCTGAAATTGAGAGATGTCTCATAGGGCCTCACCTACCACAATATATAATTGTATGAGACAATGTGAATTTCCACCGTGGCCCGCTTATCAGGGCCTGGTTTACTGCTCATCCAAGGATGGATATGATGTTCCTACCACCTTACTCTCCTCTCCTCAGTCCTATTGAGGAGTTTTTCTACGCTTGGAGGTGGAGAGTGTATGAGCATCGGGCTCAAGATCAGAGGTCCCTGCTCCATGCAATGGACGCTGCCTGTGAGGATATTACAGGAGATCAGTGTAGGGGATGGTTGCAACATGCACACCATTTCTTCCCTCGTTGCATCACAAGGGAGGATATACGCTGCGATGCTGACGAGAATCTGTGGCCAGACAGACAGCAGCGTGTTGATGGGCAGGAGGGTGAGGACGGTGGCCAGTGAAGAGATGTTACAGTAGTTGTGAAACTCCAGCTTTATTTACAGCATTGTAGGCTAAATGTAATTTTCCTTGTTTTTTGTTTGTGTGTTTATATTTCCGTTTATTATGCTGTATACATTTTCTTTTTACTCTGATGTATGGAAGTTACTTTGTGTGTGATTGATAATGGTTACAATACTGTAAAGTAATTTTTCCTTGGCAGTATCAGTGCAATGTGTGATGTCAAACCTTGGAGGCTACTCTTACCCTAAAATCTTTTCTTTTTTTTCAGTTTTATACACAATTGTATTCAGTTAGACAAAAAGTGTACAGTAACCATTGTCAATGAAGGACTGGGCTAAGACTGAAAGGTGGACATGAGGGATATTTCAATGGTCCTCTGCCATAGAGACAAAAGATCTAAACATTTTGACTTGCAGCGCTTACACAATGCCTAAGAGACGAAGCATTTTGGGGGCACTGACTATTTGAATGAGAAAGAAATGTATTTTTGACACATGAGTGAACTGTTTTGGGAAAGATATGAGCTTTTGAAGGTGAATCATGGTGTTGTGTCTAACCATCCAGGTTATTTTGGCAAAAGCACCAAGAGAGTTGAGAACGTCTGGTCTGTTTCAAGAAATGAGCCAAAGCAATTGAGAAGAATCTTTGCCATTTTGGGGGCACTGACTCTTTATATGGGAAAGGAATATGGTTTTGAAGCATGAGTGAACAGTTTTGGGAGAGATATGAGCTTTTGCACGTGAGTTATAGTGTTGTGCTGAACTGTAAGACTGTTTTGCCAAATGATCTTATGCTGCGTACACACGAGCTTACTTTCCAGCATACTTGGTCTGCCGGACAATCCGACCATGTGTAGGCTCCGGCGGACTTTTTCCCAAAAGTCCGCCGGACCTAGATTTGAAACATGTTTTAAATCTTTCCATCGGACTCAGTTTCTGGCGGAAAGTCTGCTCGTCTGTGTGCTGGTCCGACGGAAAGCCCGCTCGTCTGTATGCTGGTCCAACGGACCAGATACGACGCAAGGGCAGGGTATTGCATTTCGCGCTCGCTGCAATAGGAAAAACAAATTTTCCTATTGTGGCAAGCGCGGGGCATACCAGGCCCTTAGGTCTGGTATGGATTATAAAGGGAAACCCCTACGCCGAAAAAACGGCGTGGGGTCTCCCCTAAAATCCATACCAGACCCCGATCCGAGCACACAGCCCGGCCGGTCAGGAAAGGGGGTGGGGACGAGCGAGCGGCCCCCCTCCTGAACCGTACCAGGCCGCATGCCCTCAACATGGGGGGTGGGTGCTTTGGGGGAGGGGGCACCCTGTGGGGCCCCCTCACCCCAAAGCACCTTGTCCCCATGTTGATGAGGACAAGGGCCTCTTCCCGACAACCCTGGCCGTTGGTTGTCAGGGTCTGCAGATGGGGGGCTTATCAGAATCCGGGAGCCCCCTATAGTAAGAGGACCCCCAGATCCCAGCCCCCCACCCTATGTGAATGAGTATGGGGTACATGGTTTTTAAAATAATTTATTAAACAGCTTCGGGGGTCTTCCTCCGGCTTGGGGGGTCTTCTTCCGGCTTCGGGGGTCCCTCTGGTTCCTCTTCTCCCGGCGTCCGGTTGGTTCTTCTCCGCTCTCTCCAGCCTCTTCTCCCGGTGTTCCAGTTCTTCAGCCGGTTCCTCCGCTGTCTTCATGCCGCTCTTTTGCCAGCGGAGGTCCGGACTTCTGGGCTTCTTGTCTTCTTCCCTCTTCTCCAGATGTTGACACGATGCTCTCTCCGGCTGGACTGCTCTCTGAGCGCTCCGTTGTGACTTATATAGCCGGAGACCCTGCCCCCTTATGATATCACAGTCCCTGGGCATGCTGGGACTGTGACGTTTTAGGGGCGTGGTCACCGGGTGATATTGACCACGCCCCCTAAAACGACACAGTCCCAGCATGCCCAGGGACTGTGACATCATAAGGGGTCGGGGTCTCCGCCTATATAAGTCACAACGGAGCGCTCAGAGAGCAGTCCAGCCGGAGAGAGCGTCATGTCAACATCTGGAGAAGAGAAGAGGGAAGAAGACAAGAAGCCCAGAAGTCCGGACCTCCGCTGGCAAAAGAGCGGCATGAAGACAGCGGAGGAACTGGCCGAAGAACTGGAACACTGGGAGAAGAGGCCAGAGAGAGCGGAGAAGAACCAACCAGATGCCGGGAGAAGAGGAACTGGAGGGACCCCCGAAGCTGGAAGAAGACCCACGAAGCCGGAGGAAAACCCCCCGAAGCCAGAGGAAGACCCCCCCGGAGCTGTTTAATAAATTATTTTAAAAACCTGTGTAGTGTGTTTTATTATTGACACTTTTTCCCTAGGTGAATGGGTAGGGGTACCATGTACCCCATACTCATTCACATAGGGTGGGGGGCCGGGATCTGGGGGCCCTCTTATTATAGGGGGCTCCTGGATTCCGATAAGCCCCCCGCCCGCAGACCCCGACAACCAACGGCCAGGGTTGTCGGGAAGAGGCCCTTGTCCTCATCAACATGGGGACAAGGTGCTTTGGGGTGGGGGGGCCCCGCAGGGTGCCCCCTCCCCCAAAGCACCCACCACCCATGTTGAGGGCATGCGGCCTGGTACGGTTCAGGAGGGGGGGGCGCTCGCTCGTCCCCACCCCCTTTCCTGACCGGCCGGGCTGCGTGCTCGGATCGGGGTATGGTATGGATTTTAGGGGGGACCCCACGTCGTTTTTTCAGCGTAGGGGTTTCCCTTTATAATCCATACCAGACTTAAGGGCCTGGTATGACCCGCGACCGGGCTCGCAAGGTGTCAATCTCGCCGATAAAAGCGGCAAGATTGACTTCCTTTTCTAGTCCCGTCGTACCTGAGTCACGTTCAAAATGAACGGACTTGTCCGTGTGTGGGCAAGTCCGTTCATTCTGAAAGTCCGCCGTAACTCCGGCGAAAGTCCGTCGGAAAGACGGGCGGACCTAGCCCGCCGGAAAGTCCGGTCGTGTGTGGGCAAGTCCGTCCGTTTTTAAGTCCGGCGCATCTGGCGGACAAAGTCCGTCGGAAAGTCTGCCGGACCAAGTATGCCAGAAAGTCCGATCGTGTGTACGCGGCATCAGAGTTTTGAGAATGTCATTTCTGTTTCAAGAAATTAGTCAAAACAATGGAGAAAAACTGTAATAAAACATTTAAAGTGCCCCCCCCCCCGTGCTTACATGTAAACGCACAAATTGGTCCCGTGCGCATACATAAACAGAGATCGCACCACATATGTAAGGTATCACCATGAACTTCCGAGTGAGAGCAATAATTCTAGCACTAGACCTCCTGTGTAACTCTAAACTGGTAACCAATAAAAGAGTATAAGGCGTCGCCTATGTAGATTTTTAAATCCAGAAGTTTGGTGCTATTTCACAAGTGTGCACAATTTTAAAGCGTCATATGTTTAGTATCTATTTACCCGGTGCAACAACATACTTTATATTTTACCAAAAATGTGGGTATTATAATTACCAAAACCCACCATTTTATTATCTAGGGCCTCTGCTACAAAAAATACGTATTGTTTGGGGGTTTAAAGTCATTTTCTAGCAACAATAAAGCTTTTTACTTATACACAAAAAGTGTTGGAATAAGGTCTGGTCTTAAAGTGGATAATGTCTAAAGTACTCCTTGGATGTTGCACTTCTCTATGTGGCCAGGCTGTCTCACACATGTGGTATTGCCATACTCAGGATGAGTAGCAGAATGTGTTTTGGGGTGTAGTTGCAAGTATGCCTATGCCATGTGTGAGAAATAACTTGTTAATATGACATTTTTGTGAAACCAACAAAATTTAATTTCTTTATTTTCTGTGGGAAAAAATTACAACTTCAAAAAACTTGCAATGCCTCTTACTGAATACCTTGGACTGACTACTTTCCAAAAAGGGATAATTTGGGGAATATTTGTACTGTCTTGGCATGTTAGGGCCTCGAGAAATAGATAGATAGGCCACGAGTGCATCAGGTGTGATCAATTTTCAATGATTAATACCAAAACTTGTAGACGCTTTCACACAGACCAAATAATATACACTGATTTGGGTTATTTTACCAAAGAAATGTAGCTGTGAACATTTTGGTCAAAATGTATGATGAAAAATTACTTATTTGCAAAATTTTATAACCAAAACTAAGTAACGCATTTTTTTTTCAACATTCTTGGTCTTTTTTAATTCGTAGCACAAAAAATAAAAACCCCTGTGGTGATTAAATACCCCAAAAAGAATGCTCTATTTGTGTTAAGAAAACACGATTCAAATTTTGTGGTACAGTGTATGACTGAGTAATTCTCATTCAAAGTGTGAGAGTGCTGAAAGCTGGCCTGGGCAAGAAGGGGGTGAAAGTGCCCAGTATTGAGGTGGTTAAAGTTCTTTTGGTAATATAGTGTATATGTCTATGTATGCCGCCTGACATTAACTTAGGATAGCACCTGATGGTCAAATGTAGCACAAATCCAGTTGCTTTAGAAGTTCCAGCAATCTGACAAATTAATTACATATTTTCAAACGTTTGCAAAAACAGGAAATACTTATTTGCATATATTTATTATAATAACACATTAAAATTATCCAAGACTTTTCAAGTAGAAGGTGAAGCTTGACAACAAAATTGTTGAATTTTCATCTAGCTTTATAAACAGTTTTTTTCAGTACTTATTACATACCTACTGCAGCATTTTCCCTATGCAACAGGGTTCTAATTGCCATCAACTAGAAATACAATTTAAAGAAGATGTCGCATCTCAAAACATATTTAAAAAGTTATTTGGGAAACATTTTACCTGTCTCGTGAAATTCTGTTTTCCTTGTTTCCATGTGTGGTGTGATATATATACCGGTATATATATATATATATATATATATATATATATATATATATATATATATATATATATATATATATATATATATATATTATGTATGTATATATGTATGTATGTATGTACTGTATGTATGTGTGTGTGCGTGTGTGTGTATGAGAATTACAGTTTTTTTTTTAATTTGTAATAAATGAGGTGAATAGCATTTTTCTTAAGTGAGCACCGGCATTTTGAAAGGGGCACTGTGCTGTGAACTCTACATTCTGTGATTTGCTATTTCTTGTTTCCATAGCTTGCATATAATACGTTTCCTTTTTCGTTATTATTACTTTTTTTTTGCTTGTTTAATTACCCTGTAATCAGTGTGGATTTTTGAGCAGCAACCATGCATCTAAGCACCAGAGAGAGCATGCATCTTTAACGGCTTCAGCCCCGGAAGGTTTTTACTCCCTTCATGACCAGGCCATTTTTTGCGATACGGCACTGCATTACTTTAACTGACAATTGCGCAATCATGCGATGATGTACCCAAATAAAATTGATGTCCTTTTTTCCCAATATTAGAGCTTTCTTTTGGTGGTATTTGATCACCTCTGCAGTTTTCATTTTTTGTGCTATAAACCAAAAAAGAGCGACAATTTGAAAAAAAAAAAAAAAAACAATATTTTTTACTTTCTGCTATAAAACATATCCAATGAAAAAAAATGTAAAAAATCGAATTTCTTCATCAATTTAGGCCAATGTGTACTCTGCTACACATTTTTGGCAAACAAAAATCCCAATAAGTGTATATTGATTGGTTTGCACAAAAGTTATAACGTCTGCAAATGATGGGATATTTTTATGGAATTTGTATTTATTTATTTTTTTACTAGTAATGGCGGCGATCAGCGATTTTTTTAGCGGGACTGTTACATTGCGGCGGACACCTAACTGACACTTTTGACACTTTTTTTGGGACCAGTGACACTAATACAGTGATCAGTGCTAAAAATGTGCACTATGACTGTATTAATGACACCAGGGGCGATCAAAGGGTTAAGTGTGTCCCTAGGGGTGCTTACTAAGCAGGGAGATCTATGTTCCTGCTTATGTTCTCCCCTGTCAGAACGGCGATCTGTCTTGTTTACATAGGCAGATCGCCATTCTGCCTCTCTGGGGAATGATCGCGACTAGCTGGCGGACATCGCGTCCGCCGGACCCGCTGATTGGCTCCTCTCTGTCCAATCTGTTTGAGTGACATAACTAAAGATTTTGTAGGTAAGTTGTGCCTTTTGTTGATATTTCTAGAGGTGTGAGGTTGCAGCATCTGATGGGCACACTGGCAGCATCTGATGGGCACACTGGCGGCATTTTATGGGCACAGTGGTGGCATTTTATGGGCACAGTGGCGACATTTGATGGCACAGTGGCAGACTTCGATGGGCACAGTGGCAGCGTTTGATGGGCACAGTGGCAGCGTTTGATGGGCACACTGGCGGCATTTGATAGCACAGCGACAGAGTTTGATAGGCACAGTGGCAGCATTTGATGGGCACAGTGGCTACGTTTGATGGCACAGTGGTGGAATTTGATGGACACAGTGGTGGAATTTGATGGACACAGTGGCGGAGTTTGATGGCACAGTGGCGGAGTTTGATGGCACAGTGGCGGCGTTTGATGGACACAGTGGCGGAGTTTGATGGCACAGTGGCGGAGTTTGATGGCACAGTGGCGGCAATTGATGGGCACAGTGGCTGCAATTGATGTTTCTTTTTCTAAATTTCTCAGTTTGCTTGCGCCTCCCTAAAAATTTTGAGCACCAGCCGCCACTGGTTTATATGTGCGTGCATATGTGCATTTATATATATATATATATATATATATATATATATATATATATATAAAAACACACACATATATATATATATATATATATATATATATATATATATATATGTGTGTGTGTGTGTGTTTATATATGTGTGTTTACATGTATGTATGCACATTTTAGGTATACGCTTTTAATCCTGACCCCCTATATGTGTACAATCAGAACCGATTTTTTTAAATTTTTTTTTGCTTGTTCATAGTACCAGCAAAAAAATGCTGTTCCTCCGAAAAGCGATCCATGCTCAGTTCACTTTTCAGAGGCATTTGACAGCCGGTAAAGAGGCAATATGTTGCCTACTGACCGCCTGTTTTAACCCCTTAAATGCATCATCACTATCCCGCAACTGCATGCAATGCACACAGTTGCGCAGTGGTTGCAGTGCAGCCCCATTCACCTCGGGGGTATACTTCAAGGGTGCCCTGACTGGAAAAAGATTGAGAAACACCGGCCTAGAGGAACCCATCTCTCCATTTTCCTCCTGCAGCCGCTGAATGCCTGTGGGAGGGAGAGGAGGAGAAGCGGGGGGAATGGAGAAATCGGTTCCTTTATATGCAGCCACCCACTTGTGACCGGGCCCTGGTATTCCGCCATTGGGCTCGGAGAAAAGAGCCCTGTTCGGGGGTCAGGGGGGCCCTTCATGGTTTCTTGCATCGGGGCCCTGAAGGTTCTAGTTATGCCACTGCAGGAGAGCCTGCATGAACTTTATATGTACAATCTGGAGCAAAGAAGGGAAAGGAGAGACTTGACTGAAAACTTTAAATATATTAAGGGTGTGAATAGAGTTCAAGAGGGCAGTATTTTCAATATGAAGATAAGATCAAGAATACGGGAACATGAGCTCAAACTAGCAGGGGAAAGTTCTTAAATCATTTTAGAAAGTATATGGATTCCAAAATGCTTGGGATAAACATAGATCTACTGTATATTTAGACAAAAAAGTTAAATGTATATATACAGACAGTACTGTGCACAGGTTTTACCCAAGTGTGAAGAAATGCTGTTACGTAAGAATTCTTTCAAAAATATATATTTCTACTTTTTATTTTTATCAATTTGCAAAATGCAAAGTGAGCAAACAGAAGAAAAATCTATATCGGATCAATATTTGTTGTAATTTCCCTTTGGTTTTAAATTAGTATCAATTCTTACACTTGCACTCTTTTTACACTTCTACAAAGTCAGGGTCTGATTAACCAATTATACCAAGCAGGTGCTAATGATCAATTTCATATTTAGGGTGAAACACAATCATTAGCTGAAACAAAAACAGCTGCGTAGGAGGCTTAAAACTGTCACGTTTCATGTCATAGGTTATACATCATGGGAAGTTGCAACACTGGGCAGAAAGGACAACCTTGAAGGGGGTCCTCTGCTCGCTGAGCAGGTGGTCAGTAGGGTTGATGTGGAGGGTGGAGGGGCAAGTCAGGATTATCAGATAGGAAGATGGGTTAATGTAGTTAGAGGGAGTGGAAGGGGCTCGCAGAAAAGGAAGGCCAGTCCTGTGTTTGTGCATCAAAACAAATTTGCCAAGTTGGGTGAAGATGTGGAGGTGGCAAACACAGAGGTGGCAGCCCTAGATGTCACTGCTACCCCTAACAGCCGGGAGAGCAGCCCATCTAGTAGAGGTGGGGAGGGGAGTGCAGGTAGGCCTAGACAGTTGGTGGTTATAGGGGATTCTATAATCAGAAGGACTGATAGAATAATTTGTCGCCAGGATCACCTCAAACGAATGGTTTGCTGTCTCCCTGGTGCTAGGGTTCGGCATGTGGTGGACCGGGTGGATAAATTACTGGGAGGGGCTGGGCATGACCCAGCTGTCTTGGTCCACGTTGGAACCAATGACAGTATACATGGAAGGTGGAGGCTCCTTAAGAATCAATTTAAAGAACTAGGCTGCAAGTTGAAGGGAAGGACCTCCAAGGTGATATTCTCTGAAATATTGCCTGTGCCATGCACAACACAGGAAAGGCAGTGGGTGATTAGAGAGCTGAATGCATGGCTCAAGACCTGGTGTAGGGAGGAGGGATTTGGGTTTCTAGAGCACTGGGCTGACTTTTCATTGGAGTGCAACCTATATGCTAAAGACGGTTTGCACTTGAATGGAAGGGGGTCTGCTGTGCTGGGGGAGAGGTTTATAGGAAGGCTGGAGGAGTATTTAAACTAGGATTGAGGGGGGAGGGTGAACTAGAATTACATCAAGAAGACAGGTCAGTTAGGGGTCAGACATTAATGGAGGGTGGAATGGGGACAGATGGGGGGAGGGTTATGGCAGGTGTCAAGAAATTTCCCATGTTGCAAACAGCCATTGGAAACTGTAGTGCCATTTGTACTACTAAAAAATATATGAAAAACACCAGACCAAAATGTAATAATGCATTAAAGTGTTTGTTCACCAATGCCAGAAGTCTGCCAAGCAAAATAGGTGAGTTGGAAGCTCTGGTGCATGAGGTGAACTATGATGTAATCGGTATTGCTGAAACTTGGCTTCAATCCTCACATGACTGGGCTATTAATATTCCTGGCTATGCACTCTTTCGGAGAGACAGGGTAAAAAGGAAAGGTGGTGGGGTCTGTCTCTATGTGAGAAGTGATCTCAAAGCAAGTGTGAAAGAGGACCTGATTGATGGAGAGTGTGATGAGTCTGAAGCATTATGGGTGGAACTGCATATAGATGGGCGTAGTTCAAAGTTAATCATTGGAGTTTGTTATAGACCACCCAATGTTAACGAGGAGGTGGAGACTCAGCTCCTTGCACAGATGGAAAGGGCTGCAAGGGCTGGGACAGTGATAATAATGGGAGATTTTAACTACCCAGAAATTGACTGGAGTAATGGCACTGCTGGGACAGTTAAAGGGCAAAAATTTATAAACCTAGTACAGGACAATTTTATGGTCCAGTTTATTGAGGCCCCAACTAGGAATGAAGCTCTGTTGGACCTGGTAATCTCAAACCATGCAGAGCTTATTACTAATGTGCAGATAAAGGAACACCTGGGTAGCAGTGACCATAACATGATTTCATTTGATGTTAGCTGTAAACAAGAAATACATACGGGAAAGATAAAAACACTTAACTTCAAGAGAGCAAATTTTCCAAGGATGAGGGCTGCTCTCGAGGACTTAGACTGGGAGGGAATATTGGCAGCGATAAACACAGAACAGAAATGGGAATTCTTCAAAAAGACTGTTTGGGACCTCACTGCAAAGTATATTCCCATGGGCAATAAGTTTAAAAGGCTAAAAAGAAAACCTATGTGGCTCACGGTCAAAGTTAGAAAAGCTATAAACAATAAGAAAAGAGCTTTTAAAAAATATAAAAATGAAGGAACACTAGAGTTGTTTAAATGCTACAAAGAATTTAACAGAATATGTAAAAAGGAAATCAAGGGTGCAAAAATTCAAAATGAACGACAGATCGCAAAAAATAGTAGGACAAACCCCAAAAAATTCTTCAAATATATTAATAGTAAAAAGGTCATGTCTGAGCATGTAGGCCCTTTACAAAATAATCTAGAGTGGGTGACTGGGGACAAGGAGAAGGCTAATTTATTAAATACTTTCTTCAGCTCTGTGTATACAAAAGAGCATGGGGAAGCTCATGTCCATAATGGGGGTGGTATTGACACAGCCCCCAATGATCCACAATGGCTCAAAAGGGATATGGTCCAGAAATATTTAGACAGAATAAAAGTGGATAAAGCACCTGGACCTGATGGCATCCACCCACGGATCCTAAAAGAATTGAGCTCTGTAATTTCAAAGCCATTGAATCTAATTTTTAGGGACTCATTAATGACAGGAATGGTACCACTGGATTGGCGCAGGGCGAACGTGGTGCCTATATTTAAAAAGGGATCAAAGTCTTTACCAAGTAACTATAGACCTGTTAGTTTAACTTCTATAGTCGGGAAGATACTGGAGCGTTTAATAAAAGACCACATAGACGAGTTCTTGCTGGAAAAAAACATTTTAAGCAACAGACAGCATGGATTCATGAAAGACAGAAGTTGTCAGACAAACCTGATTTCTTTTTATGAAGAGGTAAGTAAAACCTTGGACAGAGGGGTGGCTGTGGACGTGGTTTACTTGGATTTTGCAAAAGCGTTCGATACAGTTCCGCACACACGGCTCATGTGTAAGCTAAAGTCTACAGGGTTGGAAATATCAGTTTGTAAATGGATAGAAAACTGGCTAAAAGACAGAATTCAGAGAGTAGTGGTTAATGATTCTTACTCTGAATGGTCTAAGGTTATCAGTGGTGTACCCCAAGGTTCAGTGCTGGGACCCTTACTCTTTAATATCTTTATAAATGATATTGGGTCTGGGATCAAAAGTAACATTTCTGTCTTTGCAGATGACACCAAGCTATGCAGTGGAATAACATCCTTACAGGATGTCTCCAATTTACAAGCCGACCTCAATGCACTGTCTAATTGGGCGACTATGTGGCAGATGAGGGTTTAATGTTGAGAAATGTAAAGTTATGCACTTGGGGGCTAAGAATATGCATGCATCATACATTCTAGGGGGAGTACAACTGGGGGAATCCGTAGTGGAGAAGGATCTGGGGGTTTTGGTAGATCATAAGCTCAATAATAGCATGCAATGCCAAGCTGCGGTTTCCAAAGCAAGCAAAGTTCTTTCTTGTATTAAGAGAGGTATGGACTCCAGAGAGAGAGACATCATTTTGCCCCTGTTCAAATCATTAGTAAGACCTCATCTGGAATATGCCGTTCAGTTTTGGGCACCAGTTCTCAAAAAGGATATCGGGGAACTGGAGAAAGTGCAGAGAAGGGCAACCAAACTGATAAGAGGCATGGGGGAGCTCAGCTATGAGGAAAGATTAGAGGAACTGAATTTGTTCACTCTTGAGAAGAGGAGAATAAGGGGGGATATGATCAACATGTTTAAATATATAAGGGGTCCATATAGTGAACTTGGTGTTGAGTTATTCACTTTACGGTCAACACAGAGGACAAGGGGGCACTCTTTACGACTGGAGGAAAAGAGATTTCATCTCCAAATACGGAAAGGTTTCTTCACAGTAAGAGCTGTGAAAATGTGGAATAGACTCCCTCCAGAGGTGGTTCTGGCCAGCTCAGTAGATTGCTTTAAGAAAGGCCTGGATACTTTCCTAAATGTACATAATATAACTGGGTACTGACATTTATAGGTAAAGTTGATCCAGGGATAATCCGATTGCCTCTCTGGGATCAGGAAGGAATTTTTTCCCCTGCTGTAGCAAATTGGAGCATGCTCTGCTGGGGTTTTTTTGCCTTCCTCTGGATCAACTGTGGGTATAGTATTGGGTATATTGTTTTTTTGTTTTTTTTGTTTTTTTTTATGGTTGGACTGGATGGACTTGTGTCTTTTTTCAACCTGACTAACTATGTAACTATGTAAGACTGAGCCCAGCAACAAGACACAAGGTAGATATGCTGCATCAGTAAGGTCTGTCCCAGGCAAAGATTTCAATGCAGACTGGGGTTTCAAGATGTGCTGTTCAAGCTCTTTTGAAGAAGCACAAAGAAATGGTCAATGTTGAGGACTGTCAATGCAGTGATTAGCCAAAGAAAACGTAATACTTCCCTTCGACATCAGAAGATGTCCAGCAGTGCCATCAGCACAGAACTGGCAGAAACTAGTGGGACCCAGGTTCACTCATCTACTGTCTGGAGAAAGTCTGGGCAGAAGTGGTCTTCATTAACCACTTGCCGCCCGCCATATAGCAAAATGACGGTGGCAAAGTGGTTTAAATATCTTGACCGGACGTCATATGACGTCTTCAGGATATTAAGTCGCTGCACGCCCCCGGGGGCGAGCATCGCGGCGATCATTGTTGTGGCGTGTCAGTCTGACACACTGCAACTACGATCTCAGTAAAGCGTCTCTGACGGAGACTCTTTACCACGTGATCAGCTGTGTCCAATCTGCTCCGTGCTCCTCTGACAGGGGGGGTCTGTGCTGATTGATTATCAGTGCAGCACCTCTGAGGATGCCCACACTAGACCACCAGAACGCCACTAGGACCACCAGGGATTTCACCACCAGGTATGCCACCCTAGACCACCAGGGATGCCTACAGTAACTTATGTGAGTATGGCAGCTACCATCCATTCATAGGCAGACATGTATGAAGCTCATTCTTGTATTGTAAGCAGAGCTATGGCAGGTATCAGTATGGAAACTGCTCTTTTGAAAACTCCTAACAACTAAAAGATCAGAAACCCTGTATTCTAAATCATACAAATGACATAATCTACATTGTGCATGCATTTTTGTTTAAAAATGTAGTGATGTCAGAAGGCTGCAATATAAATTTGTGATTTATTTGTGCCAAGTCTAATGTAGCAGTTACATTTTCCTTTGATCCACTACTAGAGGATCATTTTGTAGATTTAATGGCTAGCCCAATACTGGCTGTACATGTTAATAACTTCTTCATCTATCAGCATTGAAATAGTTAAAAGGAACTTGATTATTTGTAAATGTATACATCTTGAATGAATGCCATCCATATGCAGTGAAATGAACATGACAAATTTGGCAATAAATTGTGTGCTCAGCCATGCTGGAAATTATGCCCTGGTACCTTCATCTTCCCTTTTTGATTTATAAACTTTTTTTTTTGCAATCTGCAAAGTGGTCCAAATCAATCAACCGTAAAGTCATCTTAAAATAATCAGACAAGCATACACAGGGAAAAATAATATTGCCTCTGACAGTGATGGTTTCCTATACACAAAGATGGTGAACTATGCCTTAATATATAATATCATATTTGTATAAAGCCAAGTCAGTGATTTGGCACTTTAGCTAGAGAAAACTATTTATGTTTAACATATGTAATCTTCTATATTTTGGAAAAAGTAAAATAACTTTACTTTAAATCTCAAGCATTATATATGCTAGTCACAAAGTTAATAAACATAGAAAAATAGAAATGATAAATAAGATTTTATTGCATGGTAATACTTTTTAAAATTATGATGGGGCTAAATGATATCTAGTAAATTATTTTTCCAAACTCTGTTTTTAATTTGGTTACAACTATGTGTTATAAACAGCTAAAATTTGATATTTCTTCATTAGTAAAAGTAGTAGGAAAGAATAATTAAAAATAAAATGTATTGGGGCATATTTATCATCAGGAAAAGTTGTTAATCATACCCCTTTTTTCATCAAAATTTCCCCAAACTTCACTTTGAGATGTTTCCCACTTTACCACTATTGTTTAAAGTGATACTAAAGTCTCTTTTTTTCATTTGAAAATAACAAACTTGTTATACTTGCCACCTCTGTGCAGTGGTTGTGCACAGAGCAGCCCCTGATCCTCCTCTTCTGGTGTCCCTCTTTGGGGCTTCTGGCTCCTCCCCCTGACAAGTGCTCCCACAGCAAGCAGCTTGCTATTGGGGCACCAGAGCCGAGTCACAGCTCTGTGTGTCTATTCAGACAAAGAGCTGTGGCTTGGCCCCTCCCCCTCTCTGACCTCATTGGCTCACTGACTTTGATTGACAGCAGCGGGAGCCAATGATGCCCCGCTGTTGTCTCAGCCAATCAGGAGGGAGCATCCCAGCCAGACGAGTCTCTCGTGCAACGTCGCTGGATTAAGAGGGGGCTCATGTAAGTATTAGGGGGGCCGAGGGGGGGCTGCTGCACACAGAAGGTTTTTTATCTTAATGCATAGAATGCATTGAGATAAAAAACCTTCTGCCTTTACAACCAATTTAAGCATTTTGTCTATTTTTTTTATATTTTTGTAATTCTTTATTTTGAGAGGGTCACATCATATCTAACAAATATACAGCATCTCTCTTCCAGTGAGTAAGAACATGTGAACAAAATCAAACACAGTACAGGTAATCATTACAGTAAGGATGAGTGACCGATGCCCGTAACCGGAGTATCACACACAGGCACTATGTGGTGTCAGACATAGTACAATGCTGTGGGATGTTAAAGTGGTTGTAACCCCCCGATTGTCACTTTTACCTATGGGTAAGCCTAGAATAAAGCTTGCCTATAGGTAGTTGAAATATCTCCTAAAAGTGCGCTGTTTAGGAGATATCTACCTTGTAGTGCGCATACACTGTGAAGATATGGACCTCCATGCCATTTGTTCACTCGTAAGTGCTATGACTGATGGCTCCCATGAGCATGCGCAGGAGTGACGTCACGCAGCTCCGGCCAGTCACAGAGCCGGAGTCCGCAGCCCCAGAAGGTAGAGGGGCAAAGATGGAGGGGCGAAGATGAATGCGGCTTCGTTTGCAATGCATACTAGCCTATTATGCTTTTACTTTGCAGGGGAAAAAAGAGGAAGTAAAACCCATCAGGGTTTACTTCCTCTTTAAGAATGTGATGGCACACAACTTTTTTCAAATTTTTCCAGCAAAGAAGAGGGGAAAATAAAGATTATCTGAGGGGGCACCCCAAAGTCCAACGGAAGTAATACCTGAATAAGGTTTATAATCCCTGTTTGTTTTTTAGCTTTCTGTCCTGCTGACAACATTTTACTAGATAGAAAGTAAGGGGAACTCTTTAGTAGCAAAACAGAACAGACAGAAGTAAAAACATCAACATAGAAAGGAAGGAACACCGCTCACCGACCCTGTGCATGAATATGTGAATGAATGTAGCCTCAGCCTGTGCTGTTCCCCCCCCCCCCCCGACACACTGGAGCTTGATCACAGAGCTCTGTTGATGCTTCTACAACCCTGAATAGCACCTGTTCCCTTCACTGCAACCAATGGGGAGATCTTTGTCTCAGTTTAGAGCGACACTCTAAGTTTCCACCTGGATCACAGACAGAAGTAGGAATACATTTTTTAGCAAAGTAGGGGGGGGGGCTGGAATAGTTATTAAGATTTGTCTGCTGACTATGCCCTTGTGGCAGATTTTCCTTTGCTTCTGTCTGAAAAACAGCTGTCAGCAGGTCAGGAAGTGTGGTGAAATCTTTCTAATGGAGCCCCAGATAGCAGTAAAAAAACATTCACTGTTATTCTAGCTTTTTGTTGTTAGCCCTGTCTGTTGTTGACACAAACCCTGGTGCTTACAGTTTTCCCAGACTGTGTGTCACTCATTACTCATTACATGAGCATTACACAGTCCAGGAGGAAGGACTGCCCCATACCATCACTGAGAAAGAAAAGGACTTCATATATATATATATATAGCCTATATGTAGACTATGAAAATGAAAGACACAGTTGGAGTTATGTTTTAAGGTTAATACTAATTGTAAAATGTATTTAGTACCTCTCTCTCTGCTTTTCTTTACAGAAGAGTAAATGTGTTCTACATTTTATTTTATAATTATCATTGTGAACACCAAGGCCAGATTTTCATTAATGAAACATATCTTCCCTGTGTTGGGATCATGTCTTTCACATAGGACATACTGAAGTTAGCAATGGTAGTACAGTGATAGTCCTGTTTCTACATTTTCATGTTTTCAACTGTGTTGTTTTAAGTAAAGCCAACTCATTTTTTTTCAGTTTATAGACCATAGTGTTTCAAGTTAGGAATACATACCCTAACTTGTCTGGAACTATAGTTTTAAGTAAAGCCAACTCAATTTTTCCAGTTTATAGACCATAGGTTTAAGTAAAGCCAACAAAATGTTTCCAGATTATAGACCATAGGTTCAAGTAAAGCCAATTCATTTTTTTTTTCAGTTTATAGACCATAGGTTTAAAGCAGAAGTAAACCTATCCATAAAACAGTTTCATTCATGGCAGCTGCTGGAAATGTAACACTCCCATTGGTTGTGCTCTCAACCAAACTGTCAAACCATCCAATAGCTGGTATCATAACTGATCACATGTGCAGCATCATCGCAGCTGTGGATTAAACAGAGGCAAACATGGCAGCTTCCTTGGCTGAAAACGATAGGGGGGTTTACTTATGCTTTAAGTAAAACCAACTCAATTTTTCCAGTTTATAGACCATAGGTTCAAGTAAAGCCAACTCAGTTTTTCCAGTTTCTAGAAAAGTTTAAGTTAGGAACACATACATTGACTTATTTATTTCAAGTACTTATAGAGCACCCTCAATTTATATATACATTGTATATTCACTCAGTCCCAGTCCTCAAGGAACTTTCAATCTAAGATCCCTAACTCACATTCATACATACACATACTAAGACCAGCATGTCTTTGGCATGTGAGAAGAAACCTATGCAGGCACAGGGTAGAGCATGCACTCCAGACAGGGTAGTGATTTGAAACAGCAACCCTTTTGCTGCTAGGTGAAAGTGCTAACCACTGTGCCACCCTATTACTTAGTTTTAAGTGATAATAACTCGCAACTTGCTCAATTTTGTTTGGTAAAACGTATTTTCCAAATGTATTTGATAATTGTTTGAAGGTTTTTTATAAAAATAATATAATAGTATGGTTTTAAGAATAGTCTCATGAAACAGGCTTTCAAAACAAATTAACATTTAGTCTTTATAAAGTGTTACAAATGTAATATTATTAAAGCAGCATCAAATGTAAACATAAAAAAAAGAAAAAAATGCCTCTTTCTCAGCTAACAAATCAAACTGAAACACACACATGTATATACAGTATATCTGTAAAGAACATAGAATGCAGAATGTATTAACTTTTTTTAAGCCTTTTAGGAAAGTAATTTGCACTTTAACCACTTCAGGATTTGCCCGCTTAATGACCAGGCCATTTTTTGCGATACAACACTGCGTCGCTTTAACTGACAATTACACGGTCATGCAACGCTGTACCCAAACAAAATTGATGTCCTTTTTTTCCCGCAAACAGAGCTTTCTTTTGGTAGTATTTGATCACCTCTGCAGTTTTTATGTTTTGCGCTATAAACAAAAAAAGACCAACAATTTTGAAATAAATATAATGCTATAATACATATCCAAATATCCAAAAAAAAAAATTATATATATATATATATATATATATATATATATGTATTAATTAGTTTAGGCTGATATATATATTCTTCTACATATAAATTGTAATAGGTGTATATTGATTGGTTTACGTAAAAGTTATCGCGTCTAAAATAGATAGATTTAGGGACTTTTATTTTTTTTTATTGCTTTTACTGGTAATGGCAGCAATCTGCGATTTTTAACGGGACTGCGACATTGCAGCTAACAAATATGACCCCAAATTACACTTTTTGGGGACCAGTGACATTATTACATTGATTAGTGCTATAAAAATGCACTGATCAATGTATAAATGACACTGACAGGGAAGGGGTTAACACTAGGGGGCGATCAAAGGGTTAAGTGTGTTCCCTCAGCGTGTTCTAACAGTAGTGGGGATAGGTTACCAGGCACATGACAGAGATAGCTGTTCCTGATCACTGGGGACAGAAGATCTCTGACATGTCAGCTGGCAGAATGGGGAATTGCCTTGTTTACATAGGTAGTACCCCATTCTGCCTCTGATTGCAGATGGATGCAGATATCGAGGCTGCCAGACTTGTGGGCACGCCCCCGCGGCATGCACCCACTATCTCCTGTGCAAAGAATGAGGTACACCTATGGCGGTTTGCGCAGGAGAGCCGACCTGCCACAGTATAATGACAGCGGGCGGTCGGCAAGCAGTTAAAGTGTGAACTTTTGAAGATAGATTCCCCACATCTAGCTCTAAAAAGGATCTTCTGAAAAACTTCAAAGGTATAGTGTAGGTTTTCAGGGTAGCTCAGGCTAAAAGCATAAATGAGTCCCATAATCATTCTTTCTGATACAAAATGCGCTATATGAAAAAAATACACTATACCAATAAGCTTGTTTTCCTGTCAATGCAGCATAAATATGGTATGTTTGTTTTTGAAATGTAATAACGTAGTGCAAAGTGGGCGGGGCTTTAGGTTACATAATAAGTCCAATATCTCAAAAACTCAACAAGCAGAAACTTTGTTTTTGTGATACTTTGTATATTTCACAGCTTGATTCTCTCGACAACTCTGCTGTCCTAGACATAAGTAGCAAACAAAGCCCCGCTAGCAGGGATCTCTAATAAGAAGCACTTCTCCTATGCCTATGCAAGTCACACATTGTAAAAATCATAGGCGTTCAACTGAAGAAAGTACTTAAAAAGTAGCTATAAAAATGATTGCGTCACTTATTGTAAAATATTATATTTTTATGTTACCATTCCCTTAGAATTTCATGCCAATGAAACTTGGAGTACCCTGCTTAAACTATTTAAATTCAAAGGTCTTCCTTCATATATTCCCCCTTAAATGTTTTGAACTCCTCAAAATATGCTGAATAAAATGGTTGGCAAATCCATTGATAAAAAAAAGGATCCGTAAAAAAAATCTAGGTTTTTCATGGAAATGTTATATTTTCCATGTCCCAGGCCATAATAATATATACTGGTTGTGTAAAAGAGCTGATCTGCATGAACAAAGATCTTCCAAAACTACTGGTTAGAAACATGTTTAAAAATCTGTGACCTTTAATGTTCATGCATATACTGTACTTAGCAAACACAAGCAATAATTTGTTTAAGTATTTAAATGTTTTAGATAACAGGTTTTCAAATAAGTGATATATATTGAGGATATTTTACATAAAAACATAGAAACATAGAAAAGTGACAGCAGAAAAGTGACAGTGACAGCAGAAAGGTGACAAAAGAGTCCCTTTTTTTGGCTTTTGTTTTTTGTTTTATATATTAGTATATTTTTTTGTTAACTTTTTTGTCTGAGTATAGATCTATGTTTGTCCCAAGCATGTTTGAAACCATTTACTGTTGACTGTCCCACTACCTCTGCTGAAAGTTTATTCCAAGCATCAACTACTCTTTCAGTAAAATAACTTTCTAAGGTTAATTTTGAACTTTCCTCCAGTAAGTTTGAAGTCATGTCCCCATGTTCTTGATTTTTGTGAAC